>NW_022196402.1:54075-314772 GCF_008641045.1 Pistacia vera
AAAAAAAAAAAAAAAAACAACAAGGGCCATCTGGTGCTAAGTTTGGAGAGAAAATACACCACATACATTGGAAGATTCTATAGAGTTTAAAGTATCATTTTAGGCTAGCTATATTTATGCTTCTGATAGTAAGAACTCGACTTCTCCAAAATATGTTGCTCCAATCTTTAGCAAAGAGTAATACTACATTGACAAACATTTCTCATTAACTTTCTCTTACAAACGCGACATGTCAATTGCAATGAGTTTCGTCTAACTAATTGCAAGTTGTCATGTCGCATTTGTGAGAGAAACTTAATAAGAAGTGTCTGTCGATTCATATTTATTCTTTAGCAAATGTTGTGGTGCTTAGGGAGCATTGATGATGTTGAAAACTTGAAATGAAACCTAATGCAGCTTTGGCTGAAATCAATGTTTTAAAACCCAACCGGGACCCGGAAGCTTCAACGGGCCGGGTTTAATTTTTTCCTATTCACCCAATACATTTCCGGTGATGATCGACGAACAATTAACTGTCGGAATGTTGGGGCTTTTGAAGAGCTATTTCCGGTGAATGTAATGGTGGTGAAAGATTTGATTTCCGGTGAGTAAATCGACCGGAAATCGAACAAAATTGGCAACGGCAACGATGAGATTTTTCCGGCGATTTACGAGGCTAACGGGGGTGGGGTTAGGGGGTTTTGGTCGGGAAGAAAATGGGAGTAATTCTGGGGTGATGGGAAGGGTTGTTATTGCCGGAATCAATGGGATCTGACTTGGAATGCCGACATCGACGTCAGTGAGATCTAGCCAAAATCGAACCTATTTCGGCCAGATCTTGGGTATAATTTGATGGAAATGAGCTCAAGGGACGATTGGGGTTGCATCTGGGGTGTCACCGCCGCTAATCAGTCGCTGGTCGATTTGCAGTTGGGGTGTGTTTGATAAATTTCAAACCTATAAAGACTTACTGTAATTTTTAGGGGTATATTCGCTGAATTTTAAAAGTTTTTATCAACCGGTTTGATCAGCTGTCAAATCGGTTAAACCGATCAACTCGGGACCCAGAAGCTTTGCCAGGTTTCACCCCGGGTTGGATTTTAAAACATTGGCTGAAATAAATCATTTCCTTATGCAACAGAGGCTTAAGGCCCATTTGAATTTAATGCAGGAGTGAGTCCGCAATGTTTTGCTGTGATCACCAAGATTGTTACAGATACAGAGGCCACGGCCCACTGATTACTAGTTTTTTTACATGGGCTGCCGTTGGGCTAACACTCTGATTTTTTCTCACGCATGTGAGAGATTATGGTTTCAGAATTGTAGGTAAGAATATGATAAATCACGGTCTTGAAAGAGCTAGCATATAAATTGCAGCTATATTTTGTACAGTGTTACTAATACTTAACTAGTGATTGCAATCTGTTTTTAGGCTCATGGGCATTCTTGTAGTTTGTCAACTCAGTTATGATACATCAAGTATAAAAAGATGAAAGAGTTCCTTTTCTCTTCCTTTATTATATTTCCCCAAGAAAGCTATATGTGATGTAGACTATTATAAAGATTGATGAATATTTTTTCCCATAATAATATAAGTTTGGTATAAGTTTACAACTTGTAGGAAAGAATACAATATAATTGTTGACCAGAACAATAATTGAAAAAAAAAAAAATTACAAAACTAACAGAAGGGTTAAGTTGTGTTCAGACCTTGTCTTCAACATCGCAAGGGTGAGTTATAGAATTTTTTCTCACCCTCTTACAGAACAAAACCATTCCAAGCCAAAGTAGACCCTTAACAAGCCTAACCATCCCAATAGTGACGGTCAGGTAATACAACCACCAACCAACAAAGTCAGCCACCCCAACACTTATTAACAACTCTTTCTTAGCCTCAGGCACAACCACCAGAGACTCAACCTCATCTCTCAATTTCCACCACCACAAGCTACCTAGAGTCAAAGCCATCCCCACTCTCTCCACCCACCTCTCCTCTTTTGAAACCCCAAAAATTGTGTCATCAACCACTGGCTTCACGACCGTTTTAAACCAAAGAAGCATAGTTTCATGCAAACCCAAGAAAAATATTACTCTACTGAGCAAACTTCTCTCAATACCAAAACTAGACCCATCAACTCCAACCCCTATGCTGCCTTCAATCCCCAGTCCAACAGAAATTTGTAACGTACAAAGGAGAATCCAGGCTGTGTACAAACGAGATTGATAAACTGCCCCGGGTGACTCGCTTAGAATTGTAAGTTTACCTGTCAAGCCATGAATAAGAGTGGCTATGCTAATAGCTGAAACAAGGACATAGAGAATAGCTGGGTTTGTGTACAGAAAAAAAGAGAAGGGAAAAGAAGAGAGTGGTTGCGTAGCATAAGAGGCTAAGAGACAATGGGCACAAGAGAGCCTGGCTAACAGGAGAAATGAGAGGGGAAGCAAGAGGGTTAAGAGATTGATTGTGAGGAAGTAGAAAGGTTCGATCAAGAGCTTCTTAGCCTTCTGTTGCAAATTCTGCAGGCAGACCATTTTTGTCTTCAACAGCTACTTCTTGTTTGGATCATAAGGTCTATATATGTGATTAATTAGAATTATAATTAGCTTCAGCAGAAGAACATTAATATAGTGGTTGTCACGTCCATAGTTTAAATTAGTTGAAACAAAGACATGGTCTTATTCCATGCCTAGTTCATGAATTTTTATTTTTTTATGGGGAATAATATAAATCCAACATGTAATAATGCTTGTATATATTTTTTCATTTTGGCAATAATAATACCACCTAATCCCATAATTATTCTCTAGCATATTATATAATCTATCGGCAAGGAAAATATTGTTTTCTTTCATCCATCGTGTGATAAAAAATTGAAATAATCCTTTGACCCCTTCACTTGCTTTCCATGACGTGTAACCAAAGTCCAAAACAATCTTCTCGCGTTTCTTTGTTGAATTAAAATATTAGTTCATGAGTCACGACTGCATAGATTCAGATTTCAGAACACCTTGTGGTTGACAATCATTGGTTGGTAAGCGGATGGACGGTCTCTGATCATGCTAGCCCGTTGAACTGTAATCTCTTGATGTGGATTGTGGAATGCGTGAACGGTGTATGATTACTCAGTCTTACCTGCATGCCAAATGTTATAATTTATAGATTCATTTGGTAGGAAAAACTGTCCTTATCATCTTAGAAAGCTCAGCCTCCTTTCAAAATCAAAAGTAAATGCATGCTTGCTTGCCCTGAGATAGAACTATAGAAGAGCTAACTATTGGCTTCTTGACTTAGAATGTTCAAGCTATTATAGCCTTCCTGGGAACCTTGAAATAGTTTGTTTTTTCTTTTCTGGTAACTGAGAAAACACCACAACCTCTTTTATGTCTACCAGTAAATATCAATATCAGTATGCTCTTGTTGTCTGCATACATTACAGTGATGGAATTGGGGCTGGAATTAATTATAAGGTGAAGTTGATTAGGCAGCAAGAGCATCATAGTTGAAAATTGCTGAGAATCAAAGCAAATGTAGTTAGTTGTTGCATCCATATATTGGAGGGTTGAAGCCTTGCAGGTTAATCTTTCTGGTTACCTTTTGTTTTTCAATACAAAATATGACCCATACGGAGAGCTTCTATTTAATTCATGAAGTAACAAGTCGTTTTGAATTTGAATTTACGTTTTATTAATTCTTTTAAAGAATTTCATATAAGTGTTTTCTATAAATATATGATTGGGCTGTGGAAAAATATATTTGGGTTAGACTGGTCCAGGTATCAACAAACCAAAATACAGTCCAAACTCACTTATAATTATTTTGGGCCGAATATGATATGCCCAGAGAGAGATACTATATCCAAATTTTGGAAGAATAGATAATAGGGAAGTGACTTTTAGCGCCTCCCTATTTGATCGTCTTCATCCCCACCATGGCCATGGTGTAGTCCACATTTTCAATAATTAAAAAACACTTTTTAAACCTTATTTAATATCAAAAATATCTATAATTTCAAACTTGATTATGTTTTTTATTTTATATATTTTTTTCCCCTAAATTTCTTAATTTCAATTTATTTACTCTTCTTTATATTCAGACTCATCTGATTATATTTTCCATAGTTTTAGTATTATATTCTCATCAAACAGATAAATATTTAAAATAAAAAAATGTTTCGGTAATTATGAAAATTTAAGATTAAGTTATGAAAAATTTGGGTTACGGTGTAAGATTAAATGATAAAAATTAAAACAAAAATATAAAATGGAGCACGAATGGATTTAGAAATTATAATGTTATTTATAGTAATTTAAAATAAAATAAGATTAAATTTGTCAAAACAAAAATCAATTGGAAGTGAAGATGAATTAAGTGGGAGCTAAAAATTACTTCCTGGATCATACTTAACCTGATGTAAGCAAAACAGACAGAATTTTCCTTCTCCTAATCTCCTTGCTTTCATAATTTCCACTCCAGCTTAAGGAGTTGAGCAGCCCAATATATTTCCCTTATTTCAAGTGAATTTTATTGACTTGTTAATTTACATTTTACATTTAATCAGAAATGTATGAAGTTTTAATATTAGGGGTAATATCAGTTTCCTCCCCTGAGGATTACACAAAAACCTAAGTCCCGCCAACTGTTTGAGAAACCCCCATGCTTATCTCTCTCTTGTAGAGTTGCGCATTTGGGACCAGGTCCAAAAACCCGGTCTTAGGACCGATCCTTGAGAGGACCAGTCCTAACAGGCTTGGTCCCAAAATCGGACTAGGCCTAAGACAGAGGGTTTGGTCTCTCCACTGGGCCCTCCTCCAAGGCTCAAGCCTGGGATCGATCCCAGGCCCGGGCCCTAACCCTTTTGGTTTATTTTTTTAGCCCCTGGATAATTACTAAACCCCCCTATAAATTTTGAAATAAACAAAAATTGTAGGGGTTAAAATAAAATTTTACAAAATTAAAAAATTTGCATTTAATAACCATTGGTCCACTGCCAACAGTCACATGACCGTCCACTGCCAACGGTCACATGACCGTCCACTGCTAACGGTCATTGGGGGGGTTGGGCCATACCCGTGTCCGTTGAGTTGCAGTTGTCCGGTACAGCTGTTCGGTACATTATTGGCGCTGAGAAGGGGACCTCGACGATGCGACTACACTTGGAGAAAAAACACCCTTAAATAATGCAACTGTCTGATACATCTTCAATCGGATCAGGTAGGCAAATTCAAACTCAACATAATTTTAATCCACAATCCTCAACTCTCTCAACATGGCAATACAATGCACATGTTGCATTAGAGTAAATAGCAAGATTCATAGTTGCTATGGACTCTCCCATTTGTTTATCTGAAAATCCTTATTTTATTCACATGATTAAAACTGTATTTTATCCAGCATATACACTTGTTAGTAGAAGTACAAGTAGAAAAGATATACTAAAACTTTATAATAAAATAAATAATAAACTTAAAAATGAATTTCAAAATTTTAGGAATATATCTATTGTACTTACATCAGACATATGGGCTTGTAGATCAAAAGCAAATTTTTTAATTGTCAAATGCATTTTTTAGATCATAGTTAGGGTTTACAACAAAAATTGATGGGTTTTAAACCATTATATGAAAAATATAGTAATGACACTATTTATTTTACGATTCTTGAAGTTTTGCAAGAATATGTATTAATTGATAGAGTTGTAGCGCTAACGCTTGATAATGCAACTATTAATACTGCGACAATATCTTTATTTGAAAAGAAATTGAATTCGCATGGTGTAGGCAAATTTTTTCACCACAGATGTGTTTGTCACATCATCAATTTGATTGTTAAAGTTGATTTAGATGTTATACATTGGAAGATGGAGAGGGTGCGCGCGACTATCGGATTTATCATCGGTGGTAGCAATAAAAGATGGTAGGAGTACGTCAAATATTGTAGGTAAGAGGACCCACCAGTTTGACACTTGAAGTTATATACGAACATGCCTATCAGTCTATCCATTGGGACTCCACCTATTTGATGTTGGAAAAAGCTTTGTCAACCGCAAGACAAATTACAGATTTCGTCAACCGGAAGAACCATACAGAGGAAGTTGGCAGCTATAATGATTGGGCGGTTTGTGAACTTTTTTATTCATTTCTTAAAAAAATTTATGATTCCACTAATACATTAAGTGATATTTATTATCTGGCTACTAATTTAGCATTAGATATTTTACTTCAAATTTCTAAAACTTTTGCTAAATATAGATATAATGACGTTTTAATGGAAATTGTTTTAAAGATGGAAGAAAAATATAAGAAATATTGATTAGATGTTCCATTCTTATATGGATTAGGTCTTGTTGTAGATCGTAGGTTTAAATTACATGTACTTAACTATATAATTACTAAGATAGGCCAGTATTTAAGACATGATTATACGTCTTATTTGACTAACTTTAAGCAAAATTTGGCAAACCTTTTTTCTTTTTATATCAGAACAGGTACAATGGAAGTGGAATGTCCAGGAAAGACAATCAGAACCCTAATGAAGACCTCCATCAAGGATCGAGCATGTGAACATATATGAAACATGGCAGAAGTAGCAGCTCCAACTTGTACATACATTAACCAAATGAGTTGAATCGCTACCTATAAATGGATATGTCTTACATGACGAAGAAGTAGAAATGTAAGATGGATTTGCTTGAATGGTGAAACCAATATCAAAGTCGATTTCCCATTGTAACCCAAATGGCACGTGACATTTTATTTGTGTCGGTTTCTACATTTGCATCCGAGTCAGTATTTTCAACAAGTGACCGGATTGTTGAAGACAAAAGATGCTCTTCAACTGATGAGATGATTGAAGTGATAACGTGTTTACAGGATTGGACTCATGCAGAGAAAAGACTACAATAGCACCCTAAAGATCCCGAATTACTTGAACTTTTTAGGAACACAGATTTTAATGATTTAAATATTGTTGACGATGAAGATGAATAATTTAATAAAAAAATTATTTAATTGTTTATTTGTGAAGCGTGAGTGTGTAATTGTGTGTGAATATTATTTATGTTAAAATTAACCATTAATTTATTATTTTTTAAAATTAATTAAACTTACTTACTAATATATCCCTGAAAATTACTAAATCCCCTTACATAATTTCATTTCGTCCCAAAATATAAAAAAAGATAGGAAGAAAAATAAAAATTTATAGGCCCATAGGACCTATGGGCCCAAGACCGATCCTAGGGATCGGTCCGGGTCCTGAAATTCCTCATACTAGTCCCAAAATGGGACCAGTGCCAAATGGGCCCAAGGCCGAGCCCGCTTGGGACTGATCCTTGACCAGCTCTACTCTCCTAGATGCCGTTTTCTTAAGGTATATTCCAACTAAAACTTTCAAAAGTCACTAATATCCCTACTAAAATTGTTCTACCCATAATTCTTTAAAAAAAAAAAAAGAAAAAAAAAAAAAGAAAGAAATTATTAGCTGTCCATATGTTAATTTTTGCAAACCCAGAACAACTATTTAATAAATATTATTTTTTTCCTTAATTAAATCATAGAAAATCAATAGAATATAACTTTTATTATTTTTTCCTTGAATTAAATCATATTCCCACTTAAGAGAACTAATAGAATATAAATTTTACTAATTATCTTAATTAAGTCTGATCAAGAGTTATATATACTGTATATATATATATATATACCAAATCTAAATAAATAGATACGCTTTTAAATAATAAAAAATAATTCATAATAATTTTACAAAATTGAAAATAATACTAACATTTATTTTTGAGAAAAACTAAAATAATTATATTATTTCAAAGAAAAATAATAAATACCTTCTTCAAGCCAAATATCCTTTTTATCTATAAAAGTAGAGAAAATTGGCTTATTCTCAGAATTAAAACGATCGAATCATATTAAGGGGGTGTTTGTAGCTTATAAAAATTAGCTTAAAAACAACAAATGATTTTAGCTTATAATAGCTTATAAGCATTTAAAATTTTAAGCAATTACGTGTCTGATTAAAGTACTTATAAGTGACTGATAAGTAATTAAGGTGTTTAGTAAAATGTGGCTTATAAGAATATTTTATTATAAAATAACTAAAATTTAAAATTAAGCAAGAATAATATAGTAATATACTTGATCAAACTAGCTTATAAGCAGAGTGCTCATAAATAAAAAAACAAAAAAAGTACCTTTCTCCCAACTTATTATTTTTTTTTGGCTTATAAACTCAAAAAAACTATAAACAAACAGGTCAATTTAATTTTAGAACTTATAGATTAGTTTGACCAACTATATAAGTTTAAACAAACACCCCCTAAAATTTTCGAATAAAATAAGCATAGATATAAAAACGTAAAATACAATAAAACCCACACATCCAGCCAGCATCCTCAACATTCAAAAATAACGAAAGGAAATCGAATCCCTAGTCCACCACCACCAATAATAACTAACAGCTACATACAAATCAAGATAACCCAAATAAATCAGGATCACTACAGTTGCTACTTATCGTCGCCGCTAACCACCACAGAAACTCGGATACCGCCTTTCTCTATTTTAAACCCAGTCCTGTCACCATTCCAACAATTGAAGAAAATAGTACAAACAAGTGCATTTGATAGAGAAGAAATAGGTATCAAGATCTGAAGCAAAAAACCTCTTTTTTCTTCATAGAGACAGATACGAAAGAAACTGTAGATATAGAGAATAAACAGAGAGTGACAAAGAAGAAAGAAAGCTTGTAGAGAGAGCGAGAAAATGAGAGAAACAAAGAAGGAAAGAGAGTGTACAAGGACGGAGAAAAAAAGAAGAAGAGGTTTTACTTCAAAATAGTTGTGTACCTTTGTTTATATGATGGGTGTAAAATTACGCATGTAACCCTAAGTCAATGTCATTGACCGTTTGAAAACGCACTCCAGGGGAGGTCATTGAGTTAATTGGAGACTCCAGGGAGGAGAATGATGATAGCCCTCAAAATAACCTCTCTCTCTCTATCTATATATATTTTTAAAATCTTCCTCA
The DNA here is from genome assembly GCF_008641045.1 of Pistacia vera. Classification (NCBI taxonomy): domain Eukaryota; kingdom Viridiplantae; phylum Streptophyta; class Magnoliopsida; order Sapindales; family Anacardiaceae; genus Pistacia; species Pistacia vera. Next base: position 63,094 of record NW_022196402.1, read on the forward strand.
ATGGTAAAAACTAATAAATATTTTAATCAAACATCACATGTAAAAAGAAATAGAAACATGAAAGGTTTATGTTTAGACCACATCGGATCTTATACCCATTAAGTGTGATACTTAAACTTATAGACACTCTCACCTATCAGACCAGTATTTTGGGTTGGGTTCTCCCTTGGGTTTAAGTTCTAACATTAATGTTTTTCGTTGAGAGTTGAGTTACGGAAAGGACTATCTATAGGCTAAATTAAGATACAATGTGCTCTCTTTAGAAGGGAGTGTTGCATCAAATAACTGATAGCTGAATGAAGCCGCCCAAAGGGAGAAAGGGCTACCATCGGGTCAGTGTTGATAGAGCGAAAGTCATTGTTGACGTCGACTCTTGAAGGGGGATGCAATGTTAGGATCCCACATCAGGATCTCACACCCACTAAGTGTGATACTTAAGCTTATGAACTCTCTCACCTATCAAACTGGTCTTTTTTGTTGAGTTTCCCCTTAACCTTAAGTTATAATAGTTTAGTGTTGAAGTTAATAGAGGTTGGATGAGTAAATCCAAGTGCTAGGGGTGTTCAAAAGCGGTTAACCGAACCGGTTAACCACTTTTTCTAAACCGAACCGGTTTTTTGGTTTGGAAAAATTCTCAAACCGAACCAATTTGAGGGGAAAACTGGTTTTTCGGTTAACCAAAAAAACCAGTTAATAAAGTGGTTAACCGATTTTCCCATTTTTTATTTGATAAAACTTTTTTTTTAATTTTTTCCTAAATTAAATTGTAAACATAAACAATACATATCCAAATAAAAATTAAACATTCATACATATCTATTGATCATTGCTAATAATTTTTTTAGGTATTTAGTTTAAATTTTATATATATATATATATATATATATAAACCGTTTCAAAAAATCAGTTTCAATTAACCGATTTTGATTTTTTTCTGAACTGATAATTAAATCGAAAATCTGGTTTTTAGAATTTCTTAAATTGTTACCAAATCGTTTTTTCGATAAATCAATTTTTCTATTCGATTATCGGTTGGGTTCATTTTTTTCTTTCTTTTTTTAACACGCGACACGTCTGCCAAGTGCAGTGTATGTCCAGTATTTGGACTGGGGGAGTTGGCATATTCGCCATAACAATGTCCACATGGCAACATTAAAATGAGTTGTGGACATAAAGCATGTCCCACAGTTTTCCCAGCCAATCAACTGGCGCAAGAAACCATAACATGTTTTATCATGAAATCAAATATCTTCACATTTATATTTGCAACTGTGTGGGTGGATTATTTTATTGCATGGTGGGGTGAGATGAGAGCTCGATGGTGATATGTACATATTGTAGTTGTTTGTTCATTGCTTTATATTTAATGCGTGAAAAGAAAGAGAGAGGCACCTTGTTGGATTTGTCATCTTTTGTATATCTTATTTCTTTTCTTTCTTCTCTCTCTTGATTAATTAAGAGCTTCACCTTTCATCCTGATCATTTCTTTTGGTTATTTTCCCCTTTGCGGAGTAATATCTGCAAATTGATCTCCTCTAAAGTTTTCCTTTCTGGCATAGCATAGAAAGAAGCTAGCAGTTAACTATGGACGGTTCTCTCCCTCCCAAATTGGACACAGAGGTTACTGAGTCTGAACTCAAATCAGAAACTGAAACTCAGGCTTCCAAAAGAAGGTGGGTTGTTATAACTCTTTTTATTTTTGACTTTTTGTCTTTTCCCTTCAAGTTCTTGTGTTCTAAGGAGCTAATTCAGTTAAAAGTTATTATATTTCTTTAACATTGAATTTTTTGTGGAGTGTTTTAGGAAGGTGGTTGAGAAGACTGTTGTTAGAGTGAAAACTGGAGAAAATGCTGGCAAGCTAAAGAATGAAGGTCCACCTTCAGATTTTTGGTCTTGGAGGAAGTATGGACAGAAACCAATTAAAGGTTCTCCTTATCCAAGGTTTACTTTCTTTCTCTTCAATTTCCTGGTTTAAAAGCTTACTAGATCTTGATGATCTCAGGTCTTAAATCTTTAAAAATTCTCCAACAGAGCCAATTTCATTTGTGTTAAACTCATATTATGTCTTTGAAATTGAATAAAATGACTACCGGGAAAGATATGCCTTGAATTAAATTTAACCAGTGTTCAAAAGAATTAGTCCTTCAGTTATCCCTCTCCATAAGAAGAAATTTGAAGTTTTTAGGTTCATCCATGGCATGCAGGGGGTACTATAAGTGCAGCACATCAAAAGGATGCTCAGCTAAGAAACAAGTAGAGAGATGCAGAACAGATGCTTCAATGCTTATTATCACCTATACCTCTTCCCATAACCATCCATGTCCTGATGTTCACAGTATCAATTTGACCCAGCAATTTAAGGAACCCGAAATCCAAGATAGTGAGGATCACCCAACTACCCCAAAACAAGAACAACCACAAGAGGAAAAGGAAGAGACACAGAATCAACCCACGGTCACTGTGACAACCATTGATGAAGATGTAAGTGAAGATCAATTTCATTATTTGCAATCCCCAATAAGCTGTTCCCAAGACATTATGATTAACCAAGAAGACCCTTTCACAGAGAATCTAGAAAAAGATCATGACACACTGAGCCTTCTCTTGGATGAAGAGCCCCTCTCTTATCCAAATCTCATGACATTTTCAACACCCAAATCAGAAGAAAATGACTTCTTTGACGAGCTTGAAGAACTGCCCACATCTTCAGTTTTCAGTAGCTTCATGAGAAGCAATCTTTTCGATGAAAGGATTCCTGTTGTCCCTTCGTGATCCAAGTGTTTTTTTTTTTTTTTTTTTAAGTGTTTGCAGCCTTAGCGAAATTGTAATTAAAATGTTGATATATGGGATGCCCACTACTATCAGTTTTACTTAGCATTTTTCTAGTTTTTCTATCTGTGGGTTCACAAAATAAGAAAGTTGCAACTCTTTGCCATGAAAGGGAGTTAGTGGGTAGATGTCTTTTTTTTGGGTTTTGGTTTTCTGGGAGATCGAGATAAATGCTTTTGGTAGATGAGAAATCCACCAAGTTACATACACACATGCACACACATTTTGGTGGTGGATTCTTTTGTGGGTGGTGGTTTCTTTAGATTATAATTATCATTAAAGATGGCACGAGGTTCACGAGTGGGTGCACTTATATCTTTATGATACACGAGGGCCTTTTTTGCCCTTTTGAGTGGGTTTCATTTTTCTCAATTTTCTTTTTAGTGATTGATTCGGCTGATGGGATGTTCTGATTGTGGACAATTTTTGAATTTTTTTCTTTTTCTTTTTCTTTTGAGGGTATGATTAGAAATACCGGTAAAGTTCCTAAATCTGTCTTCTAGATATTTATCAGTTTCTTTTGTTTTTTCTTTTTTTTTTGGGTGGGGGAATGATTTAGGATTTAGGCGTTAATAGAATCCGTCTACTACTAAGCTGGAATCCTTTATAAGGGCAAATATTGACACGAGACTCCAAACCATAAAGATAATCAATACCATATAACGTAAGCAAGCACGTCACTTAAACTTTAATTTAGTTGGATGAAACTGGATAATTAGGATCATTAAATGCTTAAAATTCTCAATAACACTATCCGTGCATTTTGGAAACGAATAGAAGTAAAAATTAACTTCAATATCACGACTCTATTGATCCGCCGACAGTGAACATATATTTCTTGTTTAAATCTAAGGAGTTTGCTATGGTTCTTATGCCTTCTTATAATAGCATTGCCCTAAATTTAATAACTGTTAGAAGCATGTTGTTTTGCGTGTATTTCATATTTGCAGTATAAACTTCCTTCCGATTCTCATCCTTCAATACAATGCTTAGATTATGCTTGTCAAACAGTGTATGATAATAGAATCTACTTATGGACAACATATTATCACGGATTCTGAAATTTAATCTACTTTGAAACACCCTCATAGGTGTTTTCCATTATACAAATTTCAAAAGATCCAAATAGATAACGTCAAAAAGCCATATTCATGCATCACCTTGTTTTAACATGTTTGTATTTTAATTAGGCAAAGCTCATCTTCTGGAAGGCAATTTAGTCATTGATTTGACTTATGGTCCAGATACAGATATTTATAAAATAAATGGGTAGACTTTTTGTCTGTACCTTGAATCCACTATCAACTACAGCCAAATGTGTGGAAATTGGTGGCCGCCGCCAAGCGTGTGAGAGAGAGATTGGATTTATGACAACAAGCCACAATCGATGTGCATAGAGAAAAAGAAAAGGTATCAACAATTTTTCTAAACCTTTAATATGATAACAAAGCCACAATCGATGTGCATAGAGAAAAAGAGAAAGTATCAACAATTTTTCTAAACCTTTAATTCATCTAAAACTAACAGCAAAAATCATCTTTGTTCGACTCTGTATTACACCACTCATTATTCAGCAGTCTAATATACGCAAAATGGCTATAATGATCATTCTCGTTCAACTCTATAACATACCAGTGTCGATAATTGCAACAATCAACAGCTAATTACCATCAGTTACTTGCTCCCAACGGCTGAAGAGCTTTAAGAGGATTCATGATAACACCATCTATGAGCCCATACTCCTTGGCTTCCTTTGCACTCATGAAAAAGTCACGGTCCGTGTCTTGGTTGATCTTCTCAAGACTTTGACCAGTATGGTAGGAAAGATATCCATTCAGGTTTGCTTTATGATGCAGCATTTCATTTGCCTAATAATAATTTACACTAGTTATGGCACTAAAAAAATAAGCTACATCCAGAGAAGTTTAAATTCTATGAATCAAGTAATTGATGAACATGCATCCCTGAACTTAAAACTTTAAACCAATGCCAACACCGTCATGTCAAAATATAAGCCAAATTGTTTAGAACAATCTCTTTGTCTAACCAATGGTGGGTTGTAACTTTCTAAAGAAATAAGCAATTTTTAGTTAAATGTAAAGCTTAGAGCCTATTTGATCCAGAATTTAAATAAAATTCTTTGTTTTCTTGATACAAGGTATATAAGAACTTGCAAATTGGATAAAGTTTTCTCAAATTTGGTTTTAAAGTGCAGAAATCAGTTACAATACTGTAAGATTTAAATCTAAGGCAGTATCGCTTATCCCCTACAACTGCAGAAAAGCCCAAATGATGTTATATCCCCCAACAAAATGTGAAAAAGTTTTAAAACAGTACAACTGCCATTGTTATTATTCTAACACCAAAAAAAGGAATAAATAAATAAATAAAATAAAGACAGGGAGAGTAGAGGGGAACAAAAATGGAAAAAGGAGCTAACCTGAATATCTATGTCAGTTTGCCCACCTTGTGCACCACCAAGAGGCTGATGGATCATTATCCTCGAGTTTGGCAAACTGTATCTTTTTCCTTTAGTCATGAGCCAGAAAAGGGAAATATGTTTAGGAAACGTGGGTGAACCACAAGAGGGGGCTCAAGAGAATGCAAGAGAAATTATTTACCTTTGGCCCCAGCACTAAGTAGGAAAGCTCCCATGCTGTGCAAGAAAAAACAAGAGAGTGCATCCATTACTGATGGCAAAAGTTTAATTGACAATATAGTAAACATTTAATAGTTTTGACATTTAAATGAATTATTCTCTTGTACATTCAACATTTTAATTGTACTAACTATTTCTAGTAAATTAAGAAAAACAACAAACAACATATACTTTCAAATCGATACTCAACTCCCAAGTATATGGGACATATTACACAGAGAATATTGCACTCAGCCATTCCCCAGTGTGATTATCATTAAATCCATTCCATCATTGTGCATTCAAGGGCATATGAAAATCACCCAGAATGCATCAAACAAACCACAGCATCAAAATATCATAAGAGACCTGACCTTCTCAAGTGTTTTCAATAAAGTTGTGCGCAATGAAAAATGCAGGATTGGCTCCAACAGATTAAATAGAATTTACACCAAATTACTAAGGTTTAAATAGCACTAAGGATTTTGCTGCAAATTACTAAATGAACAGATTCACAAAGCTTAGGATAAAAGAATTGGGTAGGGGCCGTGCGAACGCAGGCCCCCACTACCACAAATTATGACGTAGGCTCTCCCACTTGGGGAGACCTTAGGCTGGTGCACCTCCTAAGTGCAATGGAGGCCACCACCCTAGGCCATTAGTCTTCTTGATCGCCCCGTCCAGGTAAGTATGTTGTCCAGCGTTTTGTGCTTATATTTTAAAGTTGCCACCATTGACTCCAATATTTTAACTTGTCAATGTGGCACAAAAATTCTGATCAAATGCTTGACAGGCCAGAGTTTCTGTAACGTGAGGCATCAAATGACCAAAACATTAGCAAGTGATCTCCGACAACTTGAGATACCTTATTGGATAAGCAATTAAAATTATTACTTGTTATTGGAACGGCAACCTTGGGAACAATAACTCAAAAGCAACACTTCTTGGAGTCTAATATTGGAGCACTAACTCAAGCCAACTCAATTTTAACTACATGAACAATAGAACCCATCAGATTGCATCAAAGACTTACAAAGTATCACACTCATGACAAAGTCCCATCGATATTTATTATGGCAAAACATTTGAGAATTATTGTAGTCATTAAACATGCATGTTGAAAAGCATTTTTTTGGGGGGAAAAGAAAGGAACTGTATTAATATGTGACATGTAATAACAATGCAAGGTATAATGGTATGGCTGACAGGAAAAAAATATATCAATCAAGCCTGTACCTAGCTGCTAATCCAACACAGACAGTGGAGACATCAGGTCGAATATGCCTCATTGTGTCAAATATTGCCATACCTGAAAAGTCAAAAGGCATGAACGTCAGGCAATTAATGAACAAAATTACTAATATGTATAACACAATTAAACATAACAAGAAAATACTAATATGTTATTATCTTAATAAGAATATTACCTGCTGTAACCGATCCTCCAGGAGAGTTAACATACATAACAATATCCTGTTCAGAAGATCAGAACAGTAACTAAGTGGTAAAGTACTTGCAAAATATTATTTAACAAAAAAAAAAAAATTCTTGGTGAGAAAATAGTCTAGATTAATAGATCATCCTTGGTAGTAATGAAACAGCAATAAACAGTGTTTGCATAAAAATATGAACATCAAACTTTACAGTGCTCAAGAGTGGGTGCTTGTTGATTGTAGACTTGCCTATGATACACAAAGACATTGGCTGCTAGAATAAAGACAACAAATGGACCTTTTGAGGATCAACAGCGTCGAGGTACAGAAGCTGGGCAACAATAACATTTGCCATGTCATCATCAACAGCTCCACCACAGCGAATTATTCTCTAACAGTCCAAACAAACACCAATATCATAAGTGGCAGGAGAAACAAACGTTCACTACTAAAAAAAAAAAGAAGTAAAAAGTTAAACACAAAAAGAAACAAACTAAGTCCCTTACATGTTGAAAAAGTTGACTGATAACACTCTGAAACCGCTCTTGCACCATTGCAGGTGGGCCTTGACCTTGTGCATATGCGGGGAAGTATGGAGACGATGGGATTTGCAAATCATCCCTGCATATAATTTCAGAAAATCTTTCATTTACAAGTATAGTGACATAAAGACGTTAAGGAGCTATGTATGATCTTTTCTCAGGAACCATACCTAATAGACCAAATCCCCTGCCGATAACTCATCTCTGGTGCCCAAAACTTGCCAGAGTAAACAGCCTTTGGTGAAGAATTTCGCAAGTTCTTAGGAGCACTAATTAGTTTCTTTGATTTCCTGCGGAACTCCAAAACTTACCGCTCAGTTTTGCCAAAAAAGAGTTGATGAAAATAACTGATAATATAATTTACTAGTCGGTTGGAGGTAAAATTTTAAGAAATTTTGTCTCTTAAGGTATATACTTGGTCTTGGATAGCAAATATTACATAATTTGGATAACAATTAAAATGAGGAAAAAAAGAAAGAAAGAATGACATTCACTTCTTGTTTCCTCGAATGAAATTTCTATCGAACTCGAATCAACTTACGCAAGACATTCAATTTGCTAGCTACAGCTATTAATATCAGATTCATTTCGTGTTCTTTGAAGAATGAAAAGTGAAGTATCCTAATACCAGAATCAAAACTTATGGATAAAAAACTGCCAAATGTGAAAAGTTAGATTTCATTTTTTAAGCAAGCAAAGAAATACCAGGAGCGGAAGGGATGGAAAGCGAGAGAGAGCTTCTGAGAATCGGAATTGGCGCTGGCGCTAGGGTTTGGAGAGAAGAAGAGAGAGTACGATGATGCCGAAGACGTGGAGACGCACGCGTGTGCCATATTCTACCAGATTTTTCCAGCACAAGTTATGGTCAAACGCAATAGAGGTGTTGCCAAAACAATGAGCGCCTTATCTGCTAGATACTTGGGGCGGGAGAGGGACGGCGCTCGGATTTGGAGTTATAAGAGTAGTAGTGTTCCAGAAAGAAAAGTACTTAATAGCGACTTTCTCATCAGTTGAATTTCTCCGACCCATTCTGTATTGGGTTAGACCAGGTAACCCGATCTGTTCGGTGCATGAGTTAATAGAGTTTCACTTTTTTTTAATTTTTATTATTATTTATTAGTTTTAGTTGTGTATTTGTTTCCTTCGTTGAGACGTCCAAATATTATGTTTGAAAATTGAAAATGTTATCGCTGAGGCCTGAGTGGAATAATTTCATAATGTTGTGTAGTGGTTGAATCTAGTTTTTATCATGATTCTTCCTTAAGCAAGTAAAATTAAAGTTCACATTACAAATAATTCCCATATAAACTAAAAGTAAAAATGGTTTTACACTTGCAACATAAAAAGCGTAGTGATAGTGATAGCCCACCGTACAGGGCAAATAATAGGTGGAATAATGGAGTGGCTAGCCTAGCGCATTGGTCAATTTATGTTGACGAATAAAAACACAGAGGATTCACCCATATCCATACATCAAAAACTTCACCTTCTGCGCATAATGCACTTGAAATTCATCGATTCAGGTTTGGACAAAATCGAAGTAATATAAATAGGCCTTCGGGCAAGAAAGGAAATATATCAAAACTGCAGTAGGAGGATAATCTAGAAAGATACCAGCATCAAATAATCCAATTGAATCAATCAAAGACTGGTGAAGAACATTATCAGTACAAAAGCTCCTTCAATTACAAGACTCTGATCTAATTCTCTCTTATTTATGTGCAACACAAAGTTCACCAAGCATATGCTGTATACCGATGTTTATTTGGGCTGTTTAATGCTTATACAGCCAATGAGATTCCATACTTGTATCAATCTCTCTAAATACATGAAGTTAGAAGAAAAATAACTTCTGCCAGCCTCTAAACAAAGATTTACTAACATAAATGTGCAGTACTACCTGCATGTGCCACGACAGGACCAAGATTCTTGGCAATATTAGCATGTAGTTTCAGCCTGCAGTTTTTCTTGGACTGCTTTATAGCACTGGAGACTGCAAAGAGGAAGCTTTGATTTCGAATCTCGATATTTGTATGGGTTAGTACAAGATGGACCCGCACAATTCTCACGTGGAGGAGGATAACTGCATATCCAGACCAAAAAAAAAAGAGACATCACAAACAGAAAATTAATCTCATGTGTAATGGTATTTCATATAGCCTATATATTTGTTTGGTAGAGACAACAACCTCAACTTCCAACAGATAATACCTGCAGGGTTTTGATTCAAAAATACTAGGGAGGCCCATATCTTTGGGAAATGTCACAACTGTCCCAGTAGGACCCATGACCCATCTGATAGTACTCGATGCAAGCATCAGTGCATTCGCAGCCTTCTCCTGCAAAAATTGACAAGTTAAAACAAATGATTAGCTTAAAAACAAGACTTAAGAAAAAAAAAATTATCTATAAGTTTGTACCACCTGTGCCATTGCTTCCTGGCGCTTTTTATTTTGTGCTTTCCGCTTCTCCCTGCCAGAATCTTGACCAAGTATTTTTCTAATAGCCTCAGCCTATAAAAATCACTCAAAACATGCTTGTTATCACCCCTTTAGATCTCAAAACATCCATAAAAAGAAACTGCAGTACACAAAATATTTAAGTAATTGACCTCATTTTCCCTATTAGCCTTCTCAACTTGCATTCTTCGTCTCTGAGCAGCTTCTGCTTTCTTTAGTTGCTGCTCCACTTCTGTAAGTTTCTCTTTTTGCTCTGTAATAAAGGAAGAAATTAAAAAAACAGAACACCACATTATGGAGTAATACAATTAATAATCCAATTATATGACCTATATGACACAGCAGAAGCTTACTTCTTGGTGGCGCAGGTGGTAAACCATTTGGGAACTCAATTAAACTTGAACCTGGAGCAGAAGAGGTATCTTTGCTAGACTGAAGTGCCCTTTGACGTGTTGTCAGTGCTATTTCCCTCTTATTATCCATCAACATATCAACAGATTCTTTCTTCTGTTTTTTGTTCTTTCTATCACCAGCCTCGCCATCAGACGCTGGCTCCTCTTCTTCCTCTTCATAATCAGTGTCCCCAGGCACTCTCTCAGGCCTGGACTTTTTCTTCCCATCTTTGCCTGACCTTGAAGTGCTAACATTTTCCAAATTTGACACTCTAGAAAGTTTTCGATGTTTTTTGCCTAATTCTTCATCATCATCTTTATATCCTGATGTAACCTTTGAAGTTTTAAGTTTCTCCAGGTATCGAATCTCGTCATCCTCATCATCATCAAATTCTCCATCCACCGCACGCCTCTTAGATACTCGCTTGCTCTTACGAACAGTGCCAGAGTGATCTCCTTTTTTCCCAAAGGAATTCTTTCCAGTGCTCTTCCCCGTCAATGGATCCTCCTTCCCCAAACTAAAACCAACTCTTGAGAAATCCTTCCAAGGGATCCCTTGAAGGCCAGACCTCTTATCTAGAGGGGAAAGGCTATCATCAGAAATTCCCTGCGATAGAAACATTAAAATGAGAAGATTGCACAGGATTCCAAACATAGTTCAGTGAATACTTATTAAGGTATGAAAAACCCCATTAACACTGAAGATATCCTTCCAAACAATTAAGATTTAATTCTCTATCCAACTATATAAAGCTGGAAATGCTTAAAAAAGAAAAAGAAAAAATTTCACATTTGGATGCTCTAACCATTTAGACACATATGAGCAAAGTTAAGGCAAGTGATACTCACGTAAGTGAAACAGACCAAAAATTCAAGTGAAATCGAACCTAATACCAGATAGTTTCTTTATAAGAGAATGAGGCTACCAAATTTCACAGAATTGAGCTGACAAGAAGCAACAGTATACCTGAAGATTCTGCTTCTGCCTTGGTCTGGAGTCATCTGGGGACTGGGAATTCTTAGAAGACCCACCCCCTGCCACACCATTGGCTGTGGAGTTGGCCTGTATAGTGTGTGTAACACCACCAACCTTGAGCTTAACCTTTTTCACCTTACTCTCATTTCCTAAACCATCACAATTCACTCCCAACTGCCCTGGACTCTGGCTTTCACCATTCCTTCTCCAGTTAGCAGGGGCAAGGACACCTTCACTAGCACGTTTGTTGTTATGACCACTTCGCCCCACTTCACTATTGTAGAAAATGTTAAATCCTCCATCCTCCCTCTTAGCTTTTTTTTGGGGTTTCTCACCTTCAAATCCACTACCAGAAGAAAACCCAGAAACAGATTGATTGAGATTGAACTCTTTCCGCTTAGATTTATTACCACACCCAACGTTCTCATCACTAGAGATCTTGCTCACATCATCTGAAGGTGGCGTTGAATCACGACTTTCAACAAAAGATTGGGAATCAGGTCGTGGTCGGCGAGAAGTTTGACTTCTCTTCTTCTTGATAGCATTATTAATACCATTAAAACAATGGCCCCCCAACTCTTCCATGAACCAAAAATTGTTATATCCCAGATACAGTGCTGCCACTACTTCTCAGATCATGTAACCAAAAAATACCGCAGAAAGTATGCAATGTAGAAAGTTTGAAAATGCTACACCAAAAATAAAATGAGAACCAATGAGTTCTTGTATTGGACAGATCCTAACAGAAAACAAGAGACGAAAGAAAAAAACGAACAATAAGAATAAAATGTTACTCAACAAAGCAATTGCCAGTGACATGAATTATTTAATGAAAAAAAGTTGGGCAATGCACATAGCCGGAGAATCTAAAAACCCAGGACCATAGCACAATACCTAATAAACAGATCTAAAATTCATGAAAGTGAAGAAATTCAAATGCAATAGAATGCGGATTACACAAATACATAGGTAGAACCGAAATAGAATGAAGGAAGGTAATCGAGAACCTCACATCATTGAACAAAATAAATTGACAATTCTTAGCGAACATACAAATCTAAGCCCACCAATCTCAGGGCTACAAAAACAGAGAACAAAATTAAGAAATCAAGAAACAAAAACTTAACACATTCACCAACCATCGTCAAACCCAAAATCGAGAGAGCCAACAACGAAAAGAAACAATAACAAAACGAAAAGCTCATGAGAAAGACAGATTCGTCACCTTCTCCCTCGGTCAAGAAACAAGAAAAAACTTGACAACGAGACGGAAACTCTGGGTCGAGACGGAAACAAGAGGCAAAGAAGAAAAGTAGAGAGAAAGGGAGAAGAATTGAGTGGTATAGGTTTGGTGGGTATGTAAAAAAAGAGGGGAGTTTTTGTTAATGTGAAAAAAGTGGGGTTAGAGATAAGAGTCAGGGTTAGAGAAGAATAGGTAACAATGATGGGAATGAGAGAGGTAAAGGAAAGATCACTAATTATCTTCTTGTTCTCCATTTTTTTTCTAGTGCCACGCCCTAACCCAAACCCACACTCCGCTGTGTTTTATTTTTTGTTTTTGTTAAGGTGTGATTTTAAGATTTTGTTGATTCGGTCACTTTGACTCGGGACCCAACTCATTAGAATCGACTCAATTCAATCTCTCTCCTACTCTCTCACTAGTAGAGTTGCTCTCTCTCTCTCTCTCACTCTCCCTCTTTCCTTGTTTGCCTTTTTATTTCCCTCCTCTTCTTCACACGGTTACGCTGCAAGTGTGTGCGCAGGTTTAGGCCCTCCGCACCCGTGTGTTCACGTTAGTGGCCTCCTCTCTTATTCCTTACATGTGTGCGTGTCACGTGTCCCGCGGCCGTTACCTTTGTACTAATTGCGCTGGAATTTGATTGGGTGTTGATTTGGTTGGTTTTAATTTAACCTTTTTCAGTAATTTAATAAAATAAAACAACAAACAGATATTATAATCAAAAGATATAAAGATAAATTTATTATTGATATGCCTAAAAAACTCATAAGCTTACGTTAGGAAGCATCAATCAAAGTTCATGAAGGTTTTACATCGTTTAGGAGCTATCATATTACTCTATGACAGAAAAAATATGGCTATCATCAACTTAGCAGATTCAGGTTTTGTTAATGAGTGATTGAGGACTGCACACCTGTCCAAGCCCTAGATAATTTGATGATATTTCCTAAGTTATCAGTCAAACGGAGGTAAGAAAGGACTTGCATGATACCTACTCACTTGTAGATTTGTAATCATTACGTTGAATCCTACTACTATAAATAGATGACTCCCCCTCTCATTTTCGGGATCCTGAACCCTTATTCTGATTGTAATCTTTATTTTCACAGAAAGAGACCGACTTGATATTCTCTCTGAGTATTCAGTTATTGTACCTCTGCTCGTTGTTCGCTATACGCGACCTCATGTAATCTCACATATATAAAAGAAACAGTGGACGTAGGAATCGCTTTAAGCATCCGAACCACTTTAAAAATCATTTCTCATTTATTATTCAGTCTTTGCATTCAATTATATTGATTAGCTTTCACATAATCATTCACGTGTAATTTCTAAGAACAGCTTAGCACTTAGCACTTGCGAGTCGTTGGTGTCAAAATCACGCATCAACAGTTTGGCGTTAGAAGGAGGGCCTGATTTGATATCTGCTCGTCATTCAAAATCTCTGATCTATCAGTTCTACTAGCAAACAAATGGCTCGTGGTCTTGAAACCGAGAGAACTAACACCAACAACGGGGAGATCCCCCGGGTACAGGATATTACTTCTCCCGAAATACATCCAATTCCCCAAGGTACCACGACGGACATCCCCTTAACCTCACAGCTCGATCCAGCTGTAATGATTTACATAGAAAGGTTCAACAATACTCTCCAAACGGTTAACCGAAGGTTAGATCGTTTGGATCAGGTTGTACCGCCCAATTCTAACAAGGTGGTGTCACCTCCAAAAACGTTTGTAGGTCATGCTAAAGCGTGGAAACAGGTGAAAGCTCATACCATGCGCACTACAACGCGTAAGAACAAGAGCAAGCAGGTGGCTAACAATGGGCCAAAAGGCTTGAAAGGGCCAGTGAATACCGGTTGTGAAGCATATAGAATACGTGTAGCTTTGCGACTTGGCGATATGTCACATCATGAGTCGTCTCACACCACATCGTATGGGCACCCCTACAAGAGTACACGGCATGGAGATTCTTATTATCGTCGGAATGATGGTTCCGACCATCACCGCGAAGGAAATACCCACCATCCGTGGGTCTATTCTGACTACCACGGAGGTCGAGATAACTCCCCTAGCTATTCAGTGCCTTCACATGACTCTAGCCACCATGTGTCAAGGTATGCTGAAAGCTCTGCCCAAGGTGTGGAAGAGTCCGATCTGCAGTCTTTTCTCAATCACAATCATGGCTAGTGAACCCATATTGTAGAAAGTGATCCCTAGGTGGCTCCGCTTTCTCAGATTGAGGAGTTACAGCGAGCTCTGGATCAACTTAGAGCTTAGTAAAATGAGCGAGGGCAGGTCGCTGAGGCATCTTCCTTTTCTCCAACAATTTTGATTGCTCATCTCCTGTCAAGGTTTAGAATGCCCGATATACGAGCATTCCATAGGAATTCTAATCCACATGATCATCTCTATGAGTTTAACGATCTCATAGAGCTCCACTAAGTTTCCAACTTGGCTAAATGCTGCTGCTTAGCAATGACTCTGACTGCCAATGCTAAGCGCTGGTTTAGGTCACTTTCACCAGGATCTATCAACTCGTGGTAGCGGATGAGTTCGTTATTTTTTAAACACTTCCAAGCCAATAGGAAGTTCACAATGTCGTTGAGCTATCTTAGCAACATACGGTATGAGAGAAATGAATCATTCCAATCTTATATTAACAAATTCCATAGGGAGCTAAATAAGGTGGCTAACACACTTGAAGATTCAGTTCGAACTCTTATTATTATAGGAGTTCGCTTGCAAATTGACCTGTGGAAGAAACTGCAATCTGAGGATAATATTTCTCTCACTTGCTTCTATAACCTCACTGAGAAATATCTTAGATTGAAAATTTTGTGGCTACCTTGAATCGCCATGACCCTGGTTCTTCCACCAGCGCTCCCAGTCGGAGGGAGGAAAACTGGGGAGAGAATAGTAGAAGGTCTGATCGCAAATGGGCTAATAACGATTAGAGAAATGGAAAGAAATTAGCGATTTGAGCCCAAGAAATCTTATGCCTAAGTCCCTCGTCGTGATCACGACAAGAATCCGTTTACTCCACTGAATGCATTGATATCAGCTATTCTGGATAAATCAAAAGAAGCTAATCTGCTCGAAGAGCCAGAGCCCATGAAAAATCCCTCTTCAACCAATGAGTGTCGAGCTCTTAAACAGGTAATTGAAGATCTCATTAAAAATGGGCACTTCAAGAAGTATATGGATGGTCCAACTCCCACTCGGGAGAAGGATTAAGAGGACGATGAGAAGAAACATTGTGGTCGCAAGGGTCTCCATTTCGTTGGTATTATATTTGGAGAACCATACCTCACGGGGAATTCTCGAGGTGCTCAGGAAAAGTACGCTTGTGAAACTCATCATGATCCCGTGAGTATATTAAATACGGTGTTGCAACCTGTTAAGGTGCGCAAAGAAGAAGAGATTACCTTCTCAGAGAAAGACGCGATACGATTGCATCACCCTCATGAGGATGCACTCGTCATCGTGGCTGAAATAGGTCGGTGCGAAGTCCATAGAATATTGGTGGATAATGGGAGCGCCTAAACATCATATTTCAACGGGCATCCAAGGAAATGCAGTTGGAAGAGACAAATCTGAAGCCTGCCTCTATCTCTCTCTATGGCTTTACTAAGATCATTTGATTCTCAAAAGAACGATTGCACTTCTTGTCACTTTGGGTGAGACCCACGAAGTGACTAAGATGACAAAATTTCTAGTGGTAGACTGTTTGTCCGCTTTTAATGGCATATTGGGACGACCTCTACTCCAGAATTTTAAAGTTGTCACCTCATTTAAAGATGAAATTTCCCACTCTGACAGGGTGTGGGGAAGTTAAGGGGTCTTATCGTGAATCTTGTGACTGCTATGTAAGAGCAGTGCAGATGACATGCAAAGGGAAAGGGAAGCCAGTGGGCGTTCCCGAGTAAGTTATGGCGATCAACAGGATCAAACCATAGCTAGGTCCAGTGGAAGACAACATAGATCCTCGTGTTCAAGAGGAGTATTCCCACAGTGGGCCTGTTAAGACTCTATCTGAAGTCGACCAAAATGAGCTAACTCGTATGTTGAGAATTGGAAGCAATCTTAGCCCTCAGCTTGCTACTAATCTAACAAGCTTCCTCAGGCAGAATATAAATGTTTTTGCATGGACTCATGCTAATATGATTAGGATTAGCCTGAATGTTATATGTCATGTACCAGAAAAGAAGAGCCGTGGACCCAGAGCGTCATGTTGCTCTTAAAGTTTAGGTGGATAAACTCCTCTCAATTGGGTTCATTCGAAAAGCTCATTACCCGAGTTGGGTCGCCAATCCTGTTTTTGTGAAGAAACCCAATAGCAAGTGGCGAATATGTGTTGATTTCATAGATCTCAACAAAGCTTGTTCAAAGGACAATTTCCCTTTGCCCAAAATCGATCAACTCGTTGATGCCACTTCTGGGCACGAGCTGTTGAGCTTCATGGATGCCTACTTGGGGTATAATCATATCCTAATGTACGTCCGATGAGGAGCATACCTCGTTCATTATAAATCAAGGACTATACTGCTATAAAGTCATACCCTTCGGTCTGAAAAATGCTGGGGTGACCTACTAGTGTTTGGTTAACCATATGTTATTTGAGTAGATCGAGAAATCAATGGAGTTCTATGTCGATGACATACTGGTCAAGTCACATGCCGCTTCAAATCACATAGCTAACCTCGCAAAAATGTTTGACATACTTTGGGGATATAGAATGAAACTTAATCCTCTTAAGTGTTCATTCGGAATATCCTCAAGAAATTTTCTGGGGTATATGGTTAACCATCGGGGAATTAAAGTCAACCCCGAGAAGATCCAAGCTCTCCTAGATACAAAAAGTCTTGTCAATTGAAAGTAAGTTCAGAGCTTGAATGGGAGAATATCGGCTCTTAGTTGCTTCATATCAAGAGCAACAAATCATTGTTTGTCATTCTTCAATATACTTAAAGCCAACAAGAGATTTGAATGGACTCTAGAGTGTAAGCGAGCCTTCTAGAGCATAAAAGAGCATCTCAGAAAGCCACATCTTCTGTCCAAGCCTCTTCCCAAGGAAATCTTATTTCTCGACTTGTCCGTCTTTCAGTATAAGGTCAGCACAGCTCTTATTCGAAAAGAGGACAAAATTCAGTGGTCAGTATATTACACGAGCAAATGACTATTGGACGCCGAGACACAATATCCAGAGATGGAACGATTGGCTTATGCCTTACTGATCGCTTCCAGGAAGCTGCAACCTTACTTCCATGCCCACATCATTCATGTATTAACCAACTACCCACTCAGGCAGGTCCTTCAGAAGCTAGAGGCTTCGGGTAAGTTGCTTAAGTGGACTATGAAACTAAGCCAGTTCGATCTGCATTACAGACCAAAAACAACAATTAAATGGCAGGGTATCGCTGATTTTATTTCAGAGTTCTCTCATCAACCGGATCGGGAACCTAAACAGCCAACTAGCGAAGTTGTTTAGGAAACTATTCGAAACTTGTCAACCTAGAATCTCTATATTGATGGGTCTTTGAACAGGAGAAGAGCCGGAATTGGTCTTCTGCTCATTAGCCCTGATGGAACTCGCATTTATGGAGCCCTTAGGTTTGGATTCAAAGGTACGAATAATAAAGCCGAATATGAGGTGCTATTTGTTGGTCTGTGACTAGCAAAAGAAATGGGGTCAGATCTGATCGACATCAATAGCGACTTCCAACTGGTTGTCAATCAGATTTTAGGAGAATATCAAGCCAAAAAAGAGAATATGATTAGTTACTTGAACAAAGTCAAGGCCGCACTCGAGCTCTTCAAGCATTATACGATCAAACAAATTGAGAGAGAGAGAGTAATTCTCTCGCAGATGCTTTGGCAAAGATAGCCTCATTGCTGGATTCCGATGCTCCGAATAGTATTCCGGTTAGATACATCAAAGTTCCTAGCTTCGGCTCACCTGAGCAAGCCGTAGCTACAACCGAATCCATTTCCTGGATGACTCCAATTTTTAGTATCTCCGAGATGGGGTTCTTCCTAATAGAAAGACTAAGGCAAGGCTTATGTGAACTAGAGTTGTTCATTATACTCTCATCGGAGAACAGCTATATAAACGAAGGTTTAACACTCCCCTCCTCCGATGTGTAACAGATGATGAGGTAGACTATATCATGAGAAAGATACATGAAGAGATCAGTGGTAATCACAATGCTGCAAAATCTCTCGACAATAAAATTATCCGCTAGGGATATTATTGGCCCCTACTTCATGAATATGTTTTCAACTTTGTGAAGAAATGTGATAAGTGTCAAAGATTCGCGAACATCCTGCAAGCTCCTTCCCACGAGTTAACAACGATGACTAGTCCCTGACCATTTTTTATGTGGGGAATTGATCTCATTGGACCTATGCCAACCGGTAAAGGGAGAGTCAAAAATACAGTGGTCACAGTGGATTATTTCACTAAGTGGGTCAAAGCAGAGCCTGTGGCGGCGATCACTACAAAGAAACTTAAAAACTTCGTTTTCAAGAATATAGTGTGTCACTATGGGATTCCTCATACTCTCATCTTTGATAACAAGAAATAGTTCGATAATTAGGAATTCATGCAGTTTTGCAAAGAACTGTGGATTCATAAGAAATTCACCTCAATAGCTAGACCGCAAGCTAATGGTCAAGTTAAAGCTGTTAACAAGACTATCAAGCACACATTGAAGGCCAAGTTTGGCGCAACTAAGGGCAATTGGGCCGATGATCTCCTATAAGTTTTATGGGCATATAGAACGACTCCGAGAACCTCTACTTCAGAAACACCCTTCTTGCTAGCATATGGCTACAAGGCAATGGGTCCAGTGGAAGTAGAAGCTGGTTCAGTTCGAAGAGAATTTTATAGTGAAACAGACAATGAAGCACTCTTGCGTGCAAGTCTGGATTTAGTTGAAGAACACCGTAATAAGGCTTGGTTAAGGATAGCTTCCTACCAACAGCCCTAGTTAGTAAAAACGCGTATTATACGCGAATTGTACAGACAGCTATATAATTCGCATATAAAACGCACGTATACATATTTTATAAAATCTGTCGTATAATTCGGCTTCCCGTATAATTCGCGAACTATTGAAAAAAAAAAAAAAAATCTCACCCCCAAAACGACGTCGTTTTAGTGGGTTTTTACTAAAAATTAAAAATCAGTTCTTCACTTCTTCTTCCTCAGTTCTTATTCAGCTTTTCTTCCTCATTTCTTCACGTTTTCAGCTTTTCTTCATCTCTTGATTATTACTTTGTTTACCAATATGCCGCGGGAAAATACAACCAGAAACTTCACCTGTTGGCAAATTGTACAAACTCACATCCTTTTCCAACTGGTATTTTAACAGAGACTATTTCACCATACTGAGAAAAAGGTTGTCTGAGATCTTCATCAGTGACATTAGGATCAAGCCCTCCAACAAATATCTATAACAAAACAAGGATTAGCCAAAGTGCTGGTCCTCATCCAAAAAACTAGATGAAAGAGGCATGAAACTCACTATTGTATTTGAAGAATCCCCATCAGATTGAAATCCTTGGCCTGATGCACCATTTGATGCATATCCACCTACCAAAACAAAAGCCAAGCAGAAAAAGAATCACTGGAACTGACAATATGAAGATGACTTTTACAAAAACATTTTCCATCTTTCTCTTCTCTTTGCGGTCCTGCATCATCGTTACAAACATAAGACAATAGCGAAAATAAATATAAACAAGCTTAACTAAAGTGGCTCAACAAAGAAGCAGAGATAAATAAAGCATAAAAACAGAAAATCATTGTTCCCACAATAACAATGCTCCTTTGACATGTAAAAATCCAAAACTACTTATTGATACATACAGAAACTGAAGTCGAGAAACTAGTCACATCAATAAAGAGGAGATGGCCATAAAAGTGTTAAAACTAAGATTGATATTGCCGTATTTTTCAAAACGTATTATTGATAATGCACCGTATTAAACCCGTATATACCAATACCGTATTTTTTTCGTATCCGAATTTTTATAAACGTATTTTTCATCGTTTGCCGTATTATACCCGTAAAATTTTCGTACCGTTCTTTTGCCGTACTCGTATTTACTAACTAGGCCAACAGTAGGAAAAAAGATTCTTCGACTTTAAAGTCAAGAGAAGAGGTTCCAGGTTAGCAATCTGGTGTTAAAATAAGTCATTCTCTGTACAAGGGAACCAAGTGCGGGGTTATTGGGACCTAACTGGGAAGGCCCATATCATGTCGCTAAGGTGGTATAACCTAGAACATATCACCTCAAAAAGCTTAATGGTTCTGAAGTACCGCGAGCTTGGAATGCTGAGCATCTTCACCCTTATTATCAGTAATTCCAAACTTATTTATAGCTTGATCAGTTTTTACTTGTAAATTCTTCATTGTTGTGAATAAGATTATCCCAATTCTTCTCAAAGAATCACTTTTGTCTTAATCTCAAATTTTAAATAATCTTATTATTTACAACGTTTTACAAGTTTCATGATCAGATATGCTATATTTATTTTGTGAAGTACTTAAGCTATAAAAGTGCTATCACAATTGGTAAAAAGTTCCTTTATATATTTCAAAAATATTTACGAAGGACGACCTGGAGCTACATCAAAAAGACAGTACAAAAGACTTTATTCGAGTAGAGGAGAGAACGATCATTGGTCTTGATTACCAGGATCCCTGACTTCAGTCACCATTACCTCTAGGTCATTTGGCTAATCACCAACCTCTAGGTCGTTCGCTTGATTCTCAGAAACTTTTGTTTCTTGCTGATCATCCTCTAGGGCAAGCTCTTGTTTTTCTTGCTCTTTGGCAGAAATCATGGAAGCAAGAGCGACTTGGTATTCCTCAGGGAGGTCAGAGATATCCATGTTGGAATTGTTTGGCTGCAAGCTGTAAATAGCTTGCAGCGTCCAGTGAGCAACCCTCATTTCCATCTCGAGGTTCTGTTGCATCACCTGCTCGGTCAGCGACATGATTCGCTCGTGAGCCAGTTCGAGATCTGTCTGTCACACCATCTTCTCTTTCTCTGAGTTTTCCCATAACTCAGCTTGAGTTCTGCTGCTTTTTCATGCTCTAAGCTCGCTTGCAGCTCCTTTTCTATTTAGCCCAACTCCTTAGTGAGCCTCGCTATCATTAGTTAAAGCCCTTTTATTGTCATCATCCTTCTTCTAAAGCTCGATATTTTGGAAGTCTGCTGCTCGTAGAGCAGAACTCCTTTCGGTCAAATACACATAGAGATGGCAATGGACTCGACATTTTCGGGTACCTGACCCGAAATGGGCTGGCTTTACCCTAGGTTAGCGGGCTTGGGCCTGGGCCTGGGCTTGATTTTAAGGCCCGACCTCAGGTACGGGCCGGGCATGGGTATATCTTTAGGCCCGGCCCGGCCTGACCCATCCCCAAAAATTTTAGTATTAATTTTACTAATTTACCCTTATACTATATATTTAATTACAATATTATCCTATATATATATATATATATATACCGGCCCGGCCCGGCCCGGCCCATCCCCAAAAATTTTAGTATTAATTTTACTAATTTACCCTTATACTATATATTTAATTACAATATTATCCTATATATATATATATATATACCGGCCCGGCCCGGCCCGGCCCATCCCCAAAAATTTTAGTATTAATTTTACTAATTTACCCTTATACTATATATTTAATTATAATATTATCCTATATATATATATCCATTTTTCCCAAACCCTAACCTCAATTTTCATCCCATATTGAAGGTTTAACATGTTAAAATTGTCTTTAAATGAGTTAGATGGGTTTGGTTCAACTTATAAAAGTGGATTTCACTATAACATATTATGCACAATTGAAAAGTTAGTATAATAAAATATTATGGAGTTTTAATTGCTCACTTATTGCTTAAATTATTTGCAAAAATAGCTTCAATTAATATTTAAAAACTATTTTTAAAATTAAAAATATAAAAAAAAAAATTGAAATTTATTAATATTTAAAAATAAACATTATTAAAAAAGGCAGCTTGGGCCGGGCCTGCGGTTATAAAAAACCCGTCGGGTCGGGCTTGGGCTTTGCCTATCATACCTGTAACGGGCTTGGGCCTATGTCATGAGGTCGAGCTTGGGCCTGGGCCAAGGGGTACCCTGTCCCGGCCCGGCCCATTGCCATCACTAAATACACATTCGTCTAAATGTGGACAACCTTTGCAACTTCGTCTAAAGCCATAAGATTTTGCTTCAGCTCGGCAATCTCCTTCTTCATCTTGTGGAGCTTGTCAGCAAAGCTGATTTTCATCTTGTTGTGGGCTACATTCAGAGCGAACAAAGACTACAAAGAAATGAACAAAAAGTTAGTGTTTTCTTCAAAGCTAAAGGATTGACTCATATGAAAGAGTTCTCGAAGAGAACATGTCATCTTACCTGACTTTGCATCTGAAGTGTAGTGGCCACCAGGTCGGTAGGTCGAGAAGCCACAAACTTGTCAAAGGTTATGGCAAGTTGGCATTCTAAAAGGGTGTAGACCACCAGCCGCAAATAGTTTGGTAGTTGCCCTAAAAGGTCCAACATGGATGGGTCGAGCCTTGTTGCGGCATGGACCTCCTCGATCTATTCCTTGCCTATTTCCCCTTGAGCGACCGTGGGCGCTCTCTCTTTACCTTGCGAGCTCCGAGGGCAGTCGAGGTCCTAGGAGCGTCCTTCGAGGTTGGCCTCGCTGAGAAGAGTTGATAGGGTTGTAGCCTATCTAGCAATATCCTGAAACCTTCTGATTCAGACTCTGTCTTTTCTTCGGTAGGTATTGTCTTCCTCTTCTTCGTCTTTAGGGCCATGACCTTCTTCCTCGATGGGCGAGCAACGGTGGGCTGGGGAGCTTCTTCACGTCGCTTAACAGGTGGTTGCCTCTCGGCACCAATTTGTATCCCCGTTACAGGGATATCGCTGAAGGTCGCTCTAGTTGGTCTGATTAGGTTGATTCTTGGGAATACGAACCCCCTATACTTCTTCATCATCTTTGCGACCTTCGGTGGCATAGCTGTTGCTTAGCATAACAGACATGTTAGCAAAAAGGGTCTTCTTTTGTTAAAAAGACTTACGTTTTTTTTGTGTAAGAAATACTTACGAGTTGAACTGTCCAAATATAAGTCGGGACTGAAAAACCTATACTTTTGAAGGTTAGCAGTAGTCACGAGCAGCTTTGTGCGACATGTAAGGGTGACTCAAACTCTGCATAATCTACCTCGTATGACGACTTAGAAGAATAAAAGAACCCTAGTTTCTCTTCCATAGCTGCCAAAACCCTAAAAATTCTTAAGAATGCTTTTCTAAAGATTTGTGCCCTAAGTTTTGACTCTTAAAAGTGTTTTTTTTCAAACACTACCCAAGAATGTTCATCATCTAAGCCTATTAGATGTCTATACCCGCCATTACTGTAAAAACTAAGCTTTTTGACAAAAATGAAAAAGAGAAAAAAGGGAAGAAATCTCTTTACCTTTTGATTACTAGGAATGGATGCTCTATTGTAGCATTGAATGCGCATTAACTGGGAAGAGGATGAACTAATCTTTTGAGTGCAAAAACATTGTTTTCTCTCTAAAAGTTTGAGTTTTGTGAAAAACATAGAATAGGCTTTGGGTCTTATAAGGTGGAAGATGACGTTTGGTTTCTTTTATAAGTGACGTTTGGGCGGGAACGCGTTTCCAGCCATTGATTGTGACCACGTGTCACCAATCTGCGTGAAGATCTTCGTGAAGATCAATCGGCGTTTCTCTTTATTGAAATTGTTAAGCCCTAGCGTGATTATCTCATCCATATTAAATGCGCCCTCATCCGTATTTAATAGTTCAAATGGAATGTCGTTTCAACATGACTTGCATTTAATGCTCATGGCTGACACTTATTTCGCAGAGACATGTCTGTGAGATAAAACTGATTTTACTAACCAAGACAACTATGAAGCGCAACGGATAACAACTGAGAAGGTCGTTCGAATAAGACATTTTTTCCACGTGTCAAATTCGAACACCGAGTAAGATGATTCTCAGCTTTCGACAACAAAATATTTTAAGTGTTTTCAGGTCATGAATGACAGATAGAGTTTGAAACACGTTTTTATAGCACTGGATAAGATCTGGCTCAGGTTGTTGGACCTTTAGGCATGATCACGTCAGATCGTTTATGTAATTCTCGAAATCCATGTCACGATCTACACTCAGTTCGTTGGTCAGATCAACCCATCAGCCTTATGTCGTTTGTAACAATGTGGTTGTTCTCAACTGTTAGCTCGAGCAGGCATTCCCGGAGACAAGTTTGATCGCGGCATAATCATGAAGTTCTCAAGATTCAATCTTTGAACCTTAAGAACTTGGGAGCTTTTGTTATGTCTAAAAAATCAGAGCTGACGTAAGCTTGCATCAATGAGCACCAATAAGAGTTTAAGAAGGCTTTGCGCTATCAAGGAGCTGCCACGTTGCCTTGTGACAAAAAGAATACGACTGTCATCAACTTAACAGATTTAGGTTTTGCCTATGAGTGATTGAGGACCGTACACATGTCCAAGCCCCAGATAATTTGAGGATATTTCCTATGCTATCAGTCAATGAGAGGCAAGGAAGGATTTGCGCGACACCTACCCACTTGCAGATTTGTAATCATTACCTTGAATCCCACTACTATAAATAGAGGACTCTGCCTCTCATTTTCGGGATCTTGAACCCTCATTCTGATTGTAATCTTTATTTTCAAAGCAAAGATAACCTACAAGAAAGAGACTGACTTGATATTCTCTTTGATTATTCGGTTATTGTACCTCTACTCGCTGTTTGCTATACGCGACCTCTTGTAATCTCACATATATAAAAGAAACAGTGGATATAGGAATTCTTTTAAGCATTCGAACCACTTTAAAAATCATTTCTCATTTGTTATTCAGTCTTTGCATTCAATTATATTGATTAGCTCTCTCATAATCATTCACATGTAATTTCTAAGAACAGTTTAGTATTTTACACATACGAGTCGTTAATGTCAAAATCACGCATCAAACAATTATGAACAGAAATGTTCATGCAATTTTAAATTAACTGCGACTAAGAGATGAAGTTAACTGACGAATTGTGTTCATAAATAATATGATTATAAAAATGAAAAGAATATATATTATGGGATTATTAAGGATTAGCGATAATAAGATGATCATTTCTAGTCGGGAAGATGACCAACTAACCCGGGTTTAAGATAGAATAGATTAGTTGACCTCATTTTTTTTCTTTTTCGGAGGATCATTAATTTCTTATTTATTAAAGGTAAAAAGAATCAATCATTTCTTTTGTCTGTTTATACTTGCTTGTATTTCAGACATAACAGTGTTATTAATTTATTTAAATAATTTTCCTCACAAATTTAATTGCTTCATATGAAAATTTACGGTTCTATCATATACACCCCCTTAAACTAAAACAGTCACTCAGCCCGCACCAATTTCCAAAACTACAAGATACACCGGTTCTAGTTAGTTTGAGCCGTTAAGATTGGCAGTTGACCCTGTTTGAACCATGCAATTACGAAATTATCCTTAATTTTTATAAGAATTGACAAATTTACCGTGTAAATATTACTCCCTCCGTTTTTTTTTTAATTGACGTTTTAGGTGTAGGCACAGGTTTTAATAAAAAAAAAAAAAATTTCTCTCTCCCACCAACCTTTTTCCCTGATTTTGCAGGTGGGAGAGACTTTGAAAGTGGGAAACTTTCCGGCTTATTTAAATAACATTTTTATCAATTTTGTCTTATTGCATTTGTTTCTCCCACCAACTTCATCTATTTCTTTTCTTTTACGCTGCTCCAGTTCTTTAATTTTTTCGTCCCTCACTCGTTTCTGTTCTCTTTGATTCTATGCGGAACACAATAATACAACAACATCACAAATTTGACAATAATGCAACAACATCACAAATTGATTTTGACAATGATTTTGATAAGAAAAAAAGCATCACAAATTTCTAAACTCAAATCTACTACGCAACTACCATAAACGCCCATTTTCTCCTTTTTCTCCCATGGACACCACTCAACCAGACTAGTCCACTCTCCCCGCACTTCTCCTCAACGCCATCGCTAAACGCCTCGCCATACGCATAGACATCCTCTCTTTTCGTGCCGTCTGTAACTCATTCAAGGACTTTCCTTTCCCATCATCTGTATCGTCACTCTCCTCTCAACTCCCTCAAGAAACTTCAGCTTTTGTTAACACCCGTGTGGATTGGAAGGAAACCCCAAAAGCTCACAAGTTCAAGGCTGATCTTCCAGGGCTCAAGCAAGAGGAAGTGAAGGTGGAGATTGAAGACGACAGGGTGTTTCAAATAAGTGGAGAGAGGAACATATAGAAGGAAGACAAGAAAAAGAGAGAAAAGATGGAAGCAGAGACAGATTAGAGAAAGAAGAAGTGGCGATGGAAAATAAGGAAGAGAGGAGAAGAGGGGAAGAGATAAGATAAAGATTAAAGATTAAAGAGGACAGAGGCAAAAAGTAGAGAAATGACAAGATGGAATGGAAAGAGAGAGGGATGATAAAAAGTGGAGAAGGCATAATGAAAGGTGCAGACAAGACAAAGGCAGAACGACTTTAATTTTGAAAATTTTAAAAAGTCTTAAAACGACAATTAAAAGAAAACGGAGGGAGTATATACAATTTAAAACTATAATTTAAAGTTCAAATTATTATTTTTATACAAAATATAAAAATAAAAAAATTGAAATTTAGTTTAAAAATTTTGAAACTTGAAAAAAGAAAAATGCAGATCACAGATCCGCAGCCATGGCAACGATCATATTGTTGCCTTGACCTAGGCTAGGAGTAGATCGCAACCAAAATCCAATGGTTGCAATCACAACCACAACCTGGTGGCTGCCCTCACAATCGTAGATCATGACCGCGATCTGATGGCTGTGATCTTGTGGCTCTGGTTGCGCATTGTAGTCGCTATTTTTACTTTTTATAAAAATAAAAATAAAAAAAATAAATAAAAACTAATTTATAAATTTTTTTAATTTTTTAAATAGTTATAGAAATTTTATTAATATAAATTTTTTTTTTTCTAAATATTGTTTTAATTTAGTTTTTATGGATTACAAAGAAAAAAAGAAAATATTTTCAGATTTTATAAATATATTTTAAAAAAAAACTCTTCATATTTCCTTATTTTGCTTATTTAATTTTTTTTTTTTTAAGTTTTTCTTGCTGTATCTTTTGTTTTTAGAATTTTCTTATTTCATTTTTGTGTGAATTGTCAATCTTACCCTCCCTGTCATCCATTTTAACAGCTCAAATAAGAGGGGGTGTATTTGTAGTCTTAGTTTCAAGGGGTGTATTTGGTAAAAACCCATAATTTCATATAACTTTAATTACTTCTTTAAAATGCAACACATATTAGAAAGGAGAAGAAGCATAAATAAATGAAAAAATTTAAAGAAAATTCTTTAAGTTGAGGAAGGGCATAGTGTCACGGGCTGGGAGTTTCACACCCAAAAGGCTAACCTATTAGGTGGAGAGACTCCCCCCATTTATAAGCCCAAGACCTCTCCAATACGCTTTCAATGTGGGATTTGTTACATTCTCCCCCACTCAATCCTGTGACGCCCTCATCACAGGTGGGGCCCTCCGCCTACCCATCCACCTCACTCTCATGTGGACTCACAATCACACGTGGACGCTCCTGCGTGGGCGCTTGGTGGGACATCGAAAGATGAATTGGATCTGCTCTGATACCAACTGTCACGGGCTGGGAGTTTCACACCCAAAAGGCTAACCTATTAGGTGGAGTGACTCCCCCCATTTATAAGCCCAAGACCTCTCCAATACGCTTTCAATGTAGGATTTGTTACAATAGGCCCCTCCTGGACATATAGTGGCTCCGTGAGTACTCCACACTTCCTTCGCCAGCCCCCAACTTCGAAATTAGAGTCTCCATTAAACTTTACAATCTTTATAAAGTGCAAACTAATGGCTTTTTGACCATGCATGTGTTCATTAATTAAATGAAATAATTTCAAAACCTTTATTTATTAGTATGTTGAGATTAAATTTATTAACTCATTTTACCTAAATATAACAAAAAATGTACAATAATTCCATAATTAGGTTGAAATAACATAAATAAAGGAATAATGTTAACGAATTTCCCCGGAGAAGATTAAACAAATTATGCTCCTAATTTATTAAGAATTTAAGATGCATATGTATATGAATCGAATTGTAAAAATGGAATATGTTTTTTATTAAATTAGATCAATCAAATATATGTAGATATATGTATATACAGTAGATCAATTAAATTAATAGTTTTTCCTCCATACAATAATTTTGATGGCAGTGAATTAAATAACTAAGCCGTAAAAGCATTACTAATGCCGACGTTGTTCTTAGCTATCTTGATCAAATTCTTATTGATCTTCTCCAATGGTGACTTCTCTGTGGTTAATTCAGTAAAAGCATCGTCACAGTCATAGATCATTGTAATGGTACCGTCGAGTGGGACAACATCCTTACCGGGAATAGAAGAAATTGCTTTATCATTGCTTTCAAGGACGTTGTCATAACTTTCTAAGCAAACGTTCAAACAATCTCCAATTTCTGGCGTAGTTTTGGGATCCTTGAAGAGCTTTTTGGTTTGTCGAATGGCCTTATGGGTTTCGGTGGTGAGGGCTTTCAAACCTAGTTGAAGAATTGAAATGGGATCGGTCTTCTGGGAAGGGCCAAGTAAAGGAACGATGGTGCTGATGCATACATCTGGGAATTCAGTTCTGTCACAAATGGTTTTAACGGCAGGGGGAACTGGACCTTTATATGAAGGATGATGAGAAGCAGTGGGACCGGAGCTGGGGCTTAAGCTTAAACGAGCTTCGGTGCTGTGCAAGGAGAGGAGAGAAAACAAAGAGAGAGCCAAGATGATGCAATTAGTGTATGCCATTATTGTGTATCTTCTTGGAGGGAAAACTGATTGAAGAGAACATAATCAGGGGTGGCTTATAAAGATGGAGCAAATGGTTCTGCCTGCAAGTTTTTACGGAACATTCATCTGCCTTTGGTTTGCAAAAATAGCCAAGATTGACTTGACCCCCGTAATATCCGAGTTACTTCAACCTATTATAGGACCACCAAGGAAAAATATAGTAGTTCAAATTACAGATACCAGGTGGATGAATGGAGAACTATGAGAAGAACTTTATAGATCTAAGTTTTCATAAAAATTGTAATGCAATAGAATACGGATCACACAATTACATTGCATGAGGCAAAAACAATAAGACACGAGTTGTTTATTGATATAATAATTAATGTTGAAAGCATACTATATAATGCAAATGGGCTTTCATATAATATGAAATTGATTAATTAATTCATGCATTGTTTTATAGAAAACAAGTATATAAAGTGTTTACAGCGTGAGGATTCTCGTCCATTAATTTACTGAACCCTCTGAAAGACTTAATGCATAGGAATAGTTTCACACATGAATTAATGAATTTCCCCACAAAAACAAGGTAACCAGACAAAAAAAAAAAACGTTTTATCTTTTAATACAATAGTTGTGTTGTGTTACAATTAATGTGAAATATTCTTCTCCCCGTAGNACATTGCATGAGGCAAAAACAATAAGACACGAGTTGTTTATTGATATAATAATTAATGTTGAAAGCATACTATATAATGCAAATGGGCATTTATATATTATGAAATTGATTAATTAATTCATGCATTGTTTTATAGAAAACAAGTATATAAAGTGTTTACAGCGTGAGGATTCTCGTCCATTAATTTACTGAACCCTCTGAAAGACTTAATGCATAGGAATAGTTTCACACATGAATTAATGAATTTCCCCACAAAAACAAGGTAACCAGACAAAAAAAAAAAACGTTTTATCTTTTAATACAATAGTTGTGTTGTGTTACAATTAATGTGAAATATTCTTCTCCCCGTAGCCATCAGCTGAAGAGCTTTTTGGTTAGCCGGATGGCCTTTTGGGTTTCGGTAGTGAGGGCTTTCATACCCAGTTGGAGGACTGAAAGGGGGTCATTATTGTATTGTCAGGGCCTGATAATGGAACGATTGTGTTGATGCATACATCTGGGAATTCAGTTTCCTCGCAAATATCTTGAACAACCGGAGGAACTTGACCTTTATATGGAGCAGGAGAAGGAGAAGGAGTAGGAGTCGGAGCAGAGGTGGGTTCTAAACCGGCTTCGACGTACAATGAGAGTTCAACCTGAAAATCAATATCCGATAATAGGACCGTGCAATCATTGGATTTTTCCTTTTTAGATATATTCCAAATTCAGATGATCAGATGGATGCGTATATACAGCGCCGTTTGGAAGAATTTCAAATTAACTTGGACCAAATTCTAAATTTCAATGTTCTTAGCAATATAATGACTTTAAACTTATTAAATTGAAATTCAAACCAATGAATTATAATAAAGTCATGAATATGTAATCCATGATACTTCCCCCCAAAAAAAAATATGTAGCCATGATTCAATTGAAAAAAAGAAGCTACAATAACGTGATTATATATATAATCATCCTTATAGAAGAAAATCCACGAGTTACCAATGTAAATTATGACTTCAGTAAAACTTTATTTGGACAAAAATGAAAGACTCCAATTTTTTATGATTATGTTAAGAAAATTGGCTTTTTTTTTTTTTATGTTCTTTAACAATAAGATAAAAAGTAAAAACTATCTAGAAGAAACAAAAGAGAAAAAAATTAATTATAACCTTGGAAAGCCAATCCAATGAAACAAGCTACAAGGAGATATATATACAAGATTCCATCCACCATGTAGAGAACCGCTGTCCAGGGGAAAATTGAACACTGAACAGTGTTTCTCCAATAAGTAAAACGAAAGAGCACCCATTGCCCCGGCCACCCATCACAATTGCAAAACCTATGAAACTTCTAAAACATCCTACTGTTTCTACTTGGGAAATTCTTTAATGTTGTGTTGAGCATCAAAAGATTTAAGGTTTCTGGTTAACTTACTTTCAAGTGTCTACCGTCCTTCATGAAGATCTTCAGAGAAAACTGCTGTCCGGGAGATGTTGTCATTATCAAATGCACTTAGACCAGAGTACGGACCAGAAGAGAACATTGAAGATGTCCCATCAGAGTCGAAAGTAGTTGATGACTGTCTCAGGTTGGCCCGATTATTCGAAGAGGTTAATGCTGGATCCTGATATTCAGTGACACGCTGTACCATTTTTAGTGACTGTACCACTTCCCCCATTGTGGGCCTTTGACTTGCTTCAGGAGCAACACAAGCAGCTGCAATGGTGCAAACCCGTAAAAAATCTTCCTTTGGGTACTTTCCTCCAAGCCTTGGATCAGCAAGCTCTTCCAGTCGATCCTTGTCTCTAAGAATTGGCCTGGCCTGAAATTTATACGACACATTTCTTTTACCTTTTCTCCGAACCATTAATTTATATAAAAACGAATAAAATTGATTTTAATCAGGCTCTGATTACAAATGCCAAATTGTGAACCCTAAAATAATGACAATGATTACATAAATTAAAATGAGAGACTGAAAATTGATCTGGTTCTACTAACCCAAGTGACTAAGTTCTCTTGTCCAGAGGGTTGTGACATCTCCACAGGCTTCCTTCCAGTTAGCAATTCAAGGAGGACAACCCCATAGCTGTAAACATCACTTTTTACCAGTAGGTGTCCAGTCATAGCATACTCGGGGGCAACATACCTATCAAGCAATTCCATTAGATCTTTAATGCCCAGATTAGTAAAGAAATAACAAGATCAAGAAGATTATAGAAGGAAACCAACCCAAAGGTGCCCATCACACGAGTAGATAGGTAATTTGTCCTGCCTTCAGGTGCCTGTTTGGCAAGACCAAAATCAGCAACCTTGGCATCGAAGTTGTTCTCAAGCAATATATTGGATGCCTTGAAATCTCTGTGAATAACACAAGGTTGTGAGTCTTCATGGAGGTATGCAAGTCCTCTTGCAGCGTCTAGGGCAATCTTCATTCTGGTGTCCCAATCCAGAGGACAGTTTACACCTAAATGACCTGGGGTAAAACAGGATTAGAGTAATATAGTGTATCTACCATCAAAGATATCCTAAGAGTACTTAATATCTTGCCCTCTAACAAATGCTCAATCTTCACAGAAGCAAAATAATACCATCAAACTCTAAGCCAGTATGCAAGAAGCTATTTACCATGGAGCCAAGCCTCTAAGCTTCCATTAGGAACAAGCTCGTAACAAAGCAGGTGTTGCGATGAGTCGCGACTGCTATAGTAACCGACAAGTTTCACTAGATTACGGTGATGCAACCTGCTAAGCATCTCAACTTCAACCAAAAACTCTTTATCTCCTTGTTGCCCTCCACTGGTAAGCCTCTTGATTGCTACAGCAGTACCATCACTTAAAACACCCTTGAAAACTCTCCCAAACCCACCCTCTCCTAGTACGCTTGCGGGTTCGAAGTTGTTTGTTGCTTCTTTAAGCTCTTCATAGGCCAGAAATCGTGTACTGGTAGGGTGAGGAAGAGATCCGGCTGCAGGAACAGCATCTGCAGTCCTTGGCTTTGCTGGAAAAAAGGATGAAATGAAAAATGACTTATTTTTAATCCAATAAGAGTATATTATGTCATTAAGTTTGTCATGTGTATAAAAAGTTGAACTGGTTGTTAACCTTCCTAGGTTCAACTACATGTGCACCGAGTTTAAAACCAGGGTTTCCTGTTAGATCCTATAACCTTTACCAATAAAAAAACTAGCAGGATATAATAATCCAAATAGATGGTTTAAGGGTAATTTGAAGTTTTGTCCAATTGATCGGAAGTCACCCAGCCTCAGCTACTAATTTTAAAAGAGATTACAAGGATAATTCTCTTTTTAATTCACAAATTCTCTGGTTACATGGATACTTCAAAAAACTAGGGACTAATAAAACCAGAGAGAAAGCACAAATAAGAATGAACTACAATTAAGAACATACCAGTTTCTTTAGGAGAGGCTTTGTTCTTTCCTTCACACAATGCACACGAACAAATAATAAGCACAGATATAACAGCAATGACCAGTAGGCCAGCACCAATACCAAATATAAGAATCAACTTTGAGTGTTTCCCTTTATTTGAGGCACCAAATGATGAAGAAGTCGATGTTTGATACGCTGGTGCTTTCAAAGGTGACGAACCAATAATAGGAGCTGTATACCAGATGTAAGGTTTCATCAATATATACAACAAGATTAACATCAATAAATTTAAATGCTTATTGGAAATTGAAGAGTATATCCAATAAAAAGGAATGATGCCAAAACAAGTTTCATTAGAAGCAACTGTGCATATTAGGAAGGTCTTACTCTTACAAACACACTCATCCAAAAATGCATGGACACACATACACACAAGTCTCAAACTATCTGAATCAAGGCTAGCTTTCAACTCATCCTTTTCTTTTATTTATTCTTTTCATAAAGGTACAACTGAATTCCAACTCAAAATTTTAAGTTCATAAACTGAACTGCCACCTTTTGTTGGGTTAAATCCGCATGTGACATAAGCTTATTTAGTTACATTGTTGGATCCAAGATTTACAGGCTAGCATTGACCTTTCAAGGAAACTCAAAATTGATCTCTTTTCTTATGTATGTTTTTTATTAAAAAATTCATTCATTTACGTGCAGAGTCATAATTTGACTTCTTCAATAAGTGAAGTTCCTTAGAGAGGCAGACGTAGCAGTATACTTAATGGCCATATAGAACAACTGATTCTGAAAACCCACCTGTGCACATGGTATGTACACTTAGACGAACATTGCATTATACTCAGAATTTTAACATTGCAAAAGTGATATATAACTTATATGAGGTACAATTAAACAAAAGCTATACATATATATAAACCATAAAGCAAAAGCAAAATGTAACTGAGAAAAGTATAGCATAGAAAACATAAATGACCACAGCAAAATCTTACCTTCAGAAGGTGCTGGAGGCTCGTACCAGGTAAGATTAAGGAGTTTGTAATCACCCACCAATGCAGAGTCAAAATGAACCTTATGTGTGGAAAGTGAAGAATTTATTGCAGCTGCGTCCCAAGTAGAAAAACTGATCCCTGTATGTGGAGTAATATCCATTGAGATGTTTAATTGTGATAAGCTGACAACATAAAAGTTGATCAGCTCAATTTGAGAAACTCGCAAACCAAGCTGGGATGCTAATTCTTCAAGAAATAGATTCCAATTAGGGTTTTGTGACACATTTAAGAGGAGAAGGTCAAGCTTTATAGGATACACACAGTGGCAACCATGACTTCCTCGTTTCAACACTGTGTCAGGTTTGCAACAACCTGGCGGAATAAGAAATAAAAACCAATGTGAACAACTAAGGTCCCAGCACAAATACAGATTTTGTTGGCAGATATGATTTTATTATCACTGGGAGATTCAGTGGGTTACGTGTGCTTGATTAATAGTTTAGACAGAAAGATAATATATCAAACTCTAATTCGAATTCTACTTTGATGGACGAGTTGCAACATAATCGATAAAAATGCATAAAAAAAGAGGAAATAAACAAATTTTTTGGAACACATCTTACCAGAGGAATCAGGAGACAGAGGTGGCTGAGCTAAACCAGCAGGAAGTGCACCATTACTGAACTGTGCAGGGGCAATATTTGCCAAGCCAGCACTGGGTGGCACTAATGTGCTCCTCTTCATTGATGGTTTAGACACACTTGAGCTTGTAGGGGGATGGCCAGATGTAACTAAGGGACCATGGAAAGGAGAATGGGCTGGTGCAACAGCAACAGTTGGTGCACCATGTAGTGAGAAATGTTTATGACGTGGTCTATGAAACTGTGGCACATTGGCTGGCAGGGGCAGATCAGGAATCGCTGGTGCAGGCAAAGGTGCTCGAGTTGGAGATACTGGTGGTACTTCGAGTAGATTGTTAGCTGAATTGGCATTGGTGATGAAAATCACGCTATATAAAATAACCAAAAGTTTTGCCAAGAAATGTTGAACCTCTTTTAGTACTCCTGCAAAATGTAGAAAAAAATTCATTCCACCAAGACAAAGAAAATATAGCAGCAATTATGCAACAAAAATCTGATTTACATTAAAAAGAAATCAGAAGCAATGTAATTGAGTTGCAGAATGGCTTCTAATTCAATTGCCCCCCACGAGCAAAAATACATATAAGCATCCTATGTCCATAAATTCAAGTCCATGTATGAGTGTGTAATTCAGCAAGCGTCTTAGCACCATTCTTTCCACAACAAACAACTATCATCTACGGCCAATTTCAACCAAACAAATATAAACATATAACCATAATATCCATGTTTGGCTACTATATATGATAAAAGAAATGAAAAGAAGAGATCCAATCTTTCAATTAAATACACACCACCAGTAAAATGAGCTCTTTAAACTCATTGAGATTAAACTTTTTGCCTTCTAAGAGGATAACAAGATAGAAACATGATATCCAAATTTCGTTTCTTTTTCTTCTCGTCATGTTATTGAATTATTATCAAAACAAAATAAATCAATAACCAAAGCGCCTGGTCAAAAATTAAAAATAAAATAAAAACCGAGCTCATGCAACTCAAATTTCTGCAGATAAGTCACTTCAATATATCAAGCACGATACCGACAGAACCCTATTAGCGATTAAATGACCACAGTAAAAATTATATAAATTAGATTCCTAAGTCTCGCAGATTAAAACTCGAAACTTTATTCTCCAATATAGCCTAACATAATTATTTAGAATAACTAATTAACTTTCCACTTTTCACAGAATCTATTGTGTAAACGACAATCTAATTTGTTTCTTTTCACACATTTTATCAGCTACAAAACCTGCATTTAAAACGACTCAAGTATCTCAGATTAAGAGCGAAATTGAAATGACAAAACAAATGAAAATTTAAAATTACCGGCGTTATTAAAAACTGCGAGCACCGACATCACCGACGCCGTTAACTA
Organism: Pistacia vera; assembly: GCF_008641045.1. Lineage (NCBI taxonomy): Eukaryota > Viridiplantae > Streptophyta > Magnoliopsida > Sapindales > Anacardiaceae > Pistacia > Pistacia vera. The sequence goes on from NW_022196402.1 coordinate 99,649, forward strand.
ACACAAACGATTCAGATCTGCGAGATTTTAAATAAATCAACGGCGAGATCAGATCACGCTATAAATGTACATAAGACCCGAACACGAAAGGAACACTATAAGAACAACACATTTGTAATAGCCACTGAAGGAGGATCCAACGGTGGAGATAGCGTCACTAAATTCAAAACTCTGAAAAAACAACTCGGAGTCAAAACTGCCATTACTGTGTCGTCGAGTCCGAGAGGTTGAACTTTGTAGAAGTCGAACTTGGAGAGAGAGAAATAAATAAGAGTACAGACTCTGAACTGTTGCTGATTTGGTTGAGATATCGTTGGTTTTACTCTGTTATCAGTGCTAGAGAAGCTTTTGGTTTAGTACTACTAGTCTTTGAGTTTATTTTATAAATTTATACTATTTAATTTATTAAGTTTTGCTTTTCTTCCATGTGTAAGAAAAAACAAAAAAAAATAATAAGTAGCGCACAGTCCTTTAATTATGGCCGAATTGCGCTGTTAACGGAAAAGAACAAATTAACGGTAAAAAAAAGTCACCACTGTTTCAGAAGCTCAGGTGTCTGCTCCCTGCAGTTAGAGAGTATATACGCTACACTGACAATACGTGTTTTTCTCACTGACAGTCGATGTGCTGACCGTGTGATTGGCTGATTGCTATCCGCAGTTAAACATTGTCAGAAAAAAAATAAATGAATCAGATAATTGTAAGAAGACTTTAATCACGTCATCACCCACATAAATTTGTGGCGCGTTGAAATTGGTGGGATAAAGTTAAAAAAATATATCGGTTAAAAAAACAATAGAGCCATCAGGGGGATATTCCACTATTCCCGGCCAATCATAAATATATGGCCATAGTCATTTTCGTGTAATTATTGATTTATTGTTGAATCGGATAGGCTTTATTAATTGTTGCTTAAATGATAGATCACAAAAATACTATTGTTTACGGAAAGAGTAATACTACATTTACAAAGTCCCCATACAAAGATATATGTATAAAGTGATGTGTCATACCATGATTGGACAATGAATTTGACTTTAGTTAAAAAGTTGACTTTACAAATTCACTCTCCCAATCATAGTATGACACCTCACTTTGTACACACATCTTTGTGTGAGGACTTTGTAAGTGTAGTATTATTCTTACGGAAAATACAAAGAAAGTTTGCCAATACAAAATTCTGCATGAAATTCACGTGGCATAAGGCACAGCCATGAATCTTGAGAGAGGTAAAACCAAATTGCCACGAAGCAAGACTTTTAATCCATTGAAAGCGAAGTATCGAAATTAAAAAGCTTGGGAATTAGAAACAGGATATTGGCAAAATATGGGAAAAAAATCTCCACGTAATTTGTATTTGTATACAAGGCAATGGCATGCACGAGTACTAAAACATTAGTTAGGGTGACAATGCCAACTACCTGACTTGGATTGGATACTGCTAATATAGTATCTGTTAGGTCCCCACCCTCTTGTCTTTTTTCTACTATCCATTGTTTAATTTTATTTATTTATATTTATCATGATTTAAGGACATTTTTACCCGGAGGTTTAGTGTAACTGTGTAAGTAAAATGATAACCCAATCGAATTTTCTACAAACTTATTCCCCCAATCATGCAACCGATGTTAGTTAAATTCAACAGAGGTGAGGGGATTTTCGTTAATCAATTGAATTCTTTAAATAAAGGTTTAAAATGTCTCTCCCACAATATTATGGTTGACACGAAAACCGCATTAGCTAGAGCGCTCCGATTAATCTTGGTTTGTTGATACAAAAACCACAACAATCAAAGCGATATGATTGACCTTGGTAGAATCAAAACGGGTGTGTGTATGATTAAGGATAACCAGCAAAGTATGAGAGTAAATGCAGTAATTTGAATGACACAAAAGACTTTTTAACATGGTTCGGCAAGTTATGATCTTGAGCCCACGTCTACTGGTTTTTCTTATTTACTTTAAGAGCTTACAAGAATGTAGTATAATTTCTAGAACAAATTGTTAACCCCCTTTCCCTCGTTAGAAGGGGTTTATATACAAGTTTTGTATAAAGGAAATAGTGAAATTAAACGAACTACAATCAATATTGAAATGCAACTCCGATATTCTCGCAATTGAACGCTGAGATTGTGTCATTATCATTGTCGATTTGATCCCTTCCGAAATACCCGGGATCTAAGTTTATTTGTGATCTGCTTGAACAACTGTCAAGATTGGTCACGACTAACTTATGCTGGGTCGACCTATATCTCGACGAGTTTATGTTGGGTCAGACAATCGTTTGAACCAAACCGATTCTGGGTCAAACTATAACCTCGCATAACTCTGACTTCTCCGATCTTGCTAGAAAAATCACACACAATAATTATTATAATCTTTTCTCTTTTTTTTTTTTTTGGATAAACTCGATAATTACCTTTTCTGGAACTCGAAAACAAGACACTTTGACTAATCCAGTGACTAAATAACTTGTCATCCAACCACAAGGGGAGAGATTATTATAATATTTATGAACTAACTTTTAATGTAATCTTTGAAGGTGAAAGCTAACTTCGTGAAATTGGATATATGCTATGTTAACGAAGAGTGGTAAAAGACGAAGGTGTGTTTGTTTTATTATTTTTAGTAGTATTTTTTAAATATTATTATTAAGTTGATTTGAGTTATTATTACGAGATATGATTTAAAAATTAACAAAAAAACCCGTAGGTTTGTTAATTTAGCTAAACACCCCTAATAATTAAAAAGTTTATAAATTGACAAAAGCATCCCCACCCACCAACAGTTGTTAGATTTAGGCTACCATGGCCAAATCTGGCTGGAATCCGGTGTCATTGGACACGACTGGCCAGATCTGGCCGATCGTGCGCCGCTATAGCCTTTTTCGGTCAGATCTGGTCGTTGACGGCCAAATTTGGCCACATTTGGTCGTTAACGACGACCATATATTAGCCGTCATTGACGACCATATCTTTGGCCGTGGGTTTGACATTTTCTGACCAGATCTACGATGGATCTGGCAAAAAAAGGCCAGATCGAAGCACTACCAGTTAGATCTAGCCTGTAGTGCGCTACTACGCCAAATTCTGGCCACCTTTCGATGGTGGTTGCCAGAATCTGACAAATGTGAGTGAGGGTGTTTTTGTCAATTTATAAAACTTTTTTGTTGGAGGTGTTTAGTTAAATTAACAAACTTATGGGGGTTTAAAAGGTTGAATATTATAGGAGAATATTGAAATAAACGTGCATCCTTTTAAGAATAGGAATAGATATTTTGAAAACAGGAAACAAGCACAGCCGAACATGGGGATGATTGAGAAGAGGAGAATTGAAAACATATAACTTTTTATTTTACTACAATTGAATAAGACAAAAAGGGTGATACAGGCTTTCTAATTAAAAATGAGTTGTTAGAAGAAACAGCCTTTAAATCTAGGGATGACTCTGTTTGTAAAAAATGTTACTGAGTTATCATAAGCTTCCCTGAACCTCAAGGGGGCAAAATGTCTTTAACTCATATTATCATCTGTTTTACGCTTCCCCTATATCGTCCAAATTTTGGTAATAAAGGCAATCTCACGTAATCAATCAATATGATTAATTAAATCAAACGAAACAAAACAAAAGATCTATGTACCAAATATTATAATTTAATAACGAATCTAATATTTATATGATTTAAATATTATGCAGTCCAATATTTGTGCCAACTCTCGTATGTGCTTGAGACATGTTTGTTATTGTCCACTGAACAACTATCACCCACTTACATTTTAAATCTCACTTGTTTCTTTAATTGTTAAAATTAATGTATAAAATATGTAAGTAATACATTATAAAATACTGTCGTAGTTTATTTAATTTGTAAATCCATCAACAACCCGGAGTGAGCATGTATCAAAAGGTGCTTGGCAAAAGATCCTTGTCAACGTTAACGTGATAATTATCATAATTACGATCATCAATTGACAGCAAAACTAAATTGTACAAGAAAGTAATTATCAAATTATTATTATTATTTTTTGTTACTTATTGCTTGCAACTTGCAAACGTCATGATTTTGGTGGTCTACTTACTTACCTTGTGGCTCTCACACCGTCACACGTGCTTATATGATTTTGTCTGTCAGGCTTATTACCTAACAGCACCCTCACTCTTCTGTATAGCTACCTAACTCCACCTCCTTCACTTGTTTAACAGTTAAATTCAACAGAGGTGAGGGGATTTTCGTTAATCAATTGAATTCTTTAAATAAAGGTTTTAAAGTGTCTCTCCTCTCTGTTGTCTCTCCCACAATATTATTGTTGACACGAAAACCGCATTAACTAGAGTGATCTGATTAACCTTAGTTTGTTGATACAAAAACTGCACCAATTAAAACGATCTGATTGACTTTGGAGGAATCAGAATGGGTGTGTGTATGATTAAAGATAACCAATAAAGTATGAGAGTAAATGTAGTAATGTGAATGACACAAAAGACTTTTTAAAATGGTTCGGCAAATTATGATCTTGAGCCTTTGTTTACTGTTTTTTCTTATTTACTTTGAGAGCTTACAAGAATGTAGTATAATTTCTAGAACAAATTATTAACCCCCTTTCCTTTGTTAGAAGGGGTTTATATATAAGTTTTGTATAAAGGAAATAGCGAAATTAAATGAATTACAATCAATATTGAAATGCAACTCCGATATTCTCGCAATTGAGCGTTGAGATTGAGTCATTATTGCTGTCGATCTGATCCCTTCCGAAATACTCGGGATCTAAGTTTATCTGTGATCCGTTTGAACAACTGTCGAGATTGGTCGATACTAACTTATACTAGGTCGAGCTATATCTCGATCGATGAGCTTATGTTGGGTCGGACAATCGTTTGAGTCAATTGATTCTGTGTCGAACTATAACCTCGCAGAACTCTAACTTCTCTGAGCTTGCTAGAAAAATCACACACAATAATTATTATAATCTTTTTTCTTTTCTTTTTTTCTTTGGATAAACTCGATAATTGCCTTTTCTGGAACTCGAAAACAAGACACTTTGACTAATCCAGTGACTAAATAACTTGCCATCTGACCACAAGGGGAGAGATTATTATAATCTTTATGAACTAACTTTTAGTGTAATCTTTGAAGGTGAAGGCTAACTTCGTGAAATTGGATATCTGCTATGTCAACGAAGAGTGGTAAAAGACGAGTGAAATTGGATATCTGCTATGTCAACGAAGAGTGGTAAAAGACGAAGGTGTGTTTGTTTTATTATTTTTAGTAGTAGTTTTTAAATATTATTGTTAAGTTGATTTGGGTTATTATTACGAGCTATGACTTAAAAATTAACAAAAAAAAACCCGTAGGTTTGTTAATTTAGCTAAACACCCCAAATAATTAAAAAGTTTATAAATTAACAAAAACACCCCCATCCACCAACAATTGCTAGATTTTGGCCACCATGGCCAAATCTGGCTGGAATCTGGTGTCATTGGACATGACCGGCCAGATCTGGCCGGTCGTGCGCCGCTATAGCCTTTTTCGGCCAGACTATGGTCAGATTTGGTCGTTGACGGTCAAATTTTGACGACTAGATCTTTGATCATGTGTTTGGCCTTTTCTGACCAGATCCATAGTGGATCTGGCCAAAAAAAGCCAAATCGATGCACTACCGATCAGATCCAGTCGGTAGTGTGCCACTGCGCCAGATTCTTGCTACCTTTCGATGGTGGTTGTCGAAATTTGATAAATGTGGGTGAGTGGGAGTGTTTTTGTCAATTTATAAAAAAAATTTGTTATGGGTGTTTAGTTAAATTAACAAACTTATAGAGATTTAAAATAATTGAACTCATATTATCATCTGTTTTGCGCTTCCCCTATATCGTCCAAATTTTGGTAATAAAGGCAATCTCATTCTCACGTAATCAATCAATTTGATTAATTAAATCAAAAGAAACAAAACAAAACAAAAAATCTATATACCAAATATTATAATTTAATAACGAATCTAATATTTATATGATTTAAATATTATGCAGTCCAATATTTGTGCCAACTCTCGTATGTGCTTGAGACATGTTTGTTATTGTCCACTGAACAACTATCACCCGCTTACATTTTAAATCTCACTTGTTTCTTTAATTGTTAAAATTAATGTATAAAATATGTAAGTAATACATTATAAAATACTGTCGTAGTTTATTTAATTTGTAAATCCATCAACAACCCGGAGTGAGCATGTATCAAAAGGTGCTTGGCAAAAGATCCTTGTCAACGTTAACGTGATAATTACCATAATTACGATCATCAATCGACAGCAAAACTAAATTGTACAAGAAAGTAATTATTAAATTATTATTATTATTTTTTGTTACTTATTGCTTGCAACTTGCAAATGTCATGATTTTGGTGGTCTGCTTACTTACCTTGTGGCTCTCGCACCGTCACACGTGCTTATATGATTTTGTCTGTCAGGCTTATTACCTAACAGCACCCTCACTCTTCTGTATAGCTACCTAACTCCACCTCCTTCACTCACTTTCACATATAACATTAATTCAACATTTGTAATCGAGTAAAAGTTGAAATCACCACAACAGAGAAAAACTATTTTAACCCTGTATTTGACGTGTTGGCAACGGAAAGTTGTCATTAAACATTCAATTAATCAACAAGGGCAAGGCGGCACATTTTCAATTTTATTTTAGTACTGTTACCAGGCTGTCATTCTAATCTTTATTGGAATCGTCCAATTTTGAAGGAACTTCAATAAATTATTGTCCTCTTTAAATGTTTGATTTTTTTTTTTTATGATTACATCATATCATAACCGTAGATTGTGAACATAATAAAACAGCAAAAATAAAGGTCGAGACAAGAGGAGTAGACAAGCAGTGCTGCTAGAGATGTAGGCTTCAGTTTTAAAACCTAACCACTTACCAATTTCACGCACAGAAAAGATATAGGATGGAATTCAAAGTGTTTTTGTTATTATAAACGATATTAAACAACGCAAAAACGTTTTTAAAAGATATTTTAAATCTTATATTTTTAAACGGAAGTAGTTTTTAAATAAAAAAAAAAAAAAAAGAATTGTTTTTCATATTATATTATGCGCTCTAAATATTATAGAAAGTGGCTCCGTTGAGAAAAAACGGTCGGATACGTCTGGTGAGTGGTGACACAACAAAATTAATTTCTGAAGGAGCCCAGCCCAAAAATGATCTTCGGATCTATGTTGGTTCAGCCTCATGTTTTGATTTGGACTTAAAGATGAATTTTACAATATTGGGCTTTGCGGGTAAAATATGAACCAACCCGCCCAATGCCCGTTCTAGTTGGTCGGCGAACAAAATAGTTAGTGAACTCATCTCTTGCAAGCTGCAGCTCAACTAATATTCAGCGCGCAACACTTTCTTGTTTTTGCCCTCTCATCAAACCCCAGAAAAGAAAAAAAAAGATACCCTGATATTTGAACCGCATGGCAAGAGAGAAGAGACTAATATTTCGATTAATATAAACCCTTCAAGTTCCAAAACCACTTTCTGAAGGCGGAACTAGGGTTTACAGCAATTAATTTAGGTTTTTTTTTTTTTTTTTTTTTTTATTATTACTTTTTTTTCCAAAATACTGAACATGTCGAAGAGAAAGTTCGGATTCGAAGGATTTAACATTAACCGCCAAACAACATATAGCTTCGAGCAGTCTCAAACTCCGCAACGTCTCTACGTCCCGCCTTCATCTCGCCACAGCCACGACAATTATGAAGACAATGACCTTGACAATATCGATTACGACGATAATGATGCTGCCAAGGACACCGACGATAACGGTAACGGTGCTGGAAACGACGAAATTGACCCTCTGGATGCCTTCATGGAGGGTATACACGAGGAGATGAAAGCAGCGCCACCGCCGAAGCCGAAGGAGAAATTAGAGAGATACAAAGATGATGAGGATGAGGATGATCCGATGGAGAGTTTTTTGAGGGCGAAGAAGGACGTGGGGCTCACATTAGCTGCCGATGCGTTGCGTGCGGGGTACGATTCAGATGAGGAGGTTTACGCGGCAGCCAAAGCTGTGGATGCTGGGATGTTGGACTACGATTCAGATGATAACCCGATAGTGGTTGAGAAGAAGAGAATCGAGCCGATTCCACCTCTGGACCATAGTTCCATTGATTATGAGCCGTTTAGTAAGGATTTTTATGAGGAAAGTGCATCTATTTCAGGTAATTTTTTAATTAAACGTCAGCACTTGGGTTTCATTTCTCTGCTACTGTATAAGCCTGGGTTATATTTCACATCATGCTGCAGTGCTTATCTTCATTTACGTTGGTGATTTACATTTTTTCGTGTGTGTTTATTTGAGGCTGAATGGCTGTGACTCTGTTTTCGGCCCTGAGTTTTAGATTAAGAACTAAGTGTAGTTGAAAATGGTAGCATCAATTTTTCTTTTTCCCCTGAAAAACACATCTAAATTCCATGTACTCAAACATAACCAAACTTAGGGCACAAATATTTTTGATATATATAAAATTTAGAGCACAGATATTTTTTACATATATGTTTTCTGAATTCGTTAGTTGGAAAGCTTGTTACATAACACTTATCACAGATGTGAATCTTTATAATGTTATAGAATAAAATTGTACGCTTATTAAAGTGATCCCCTCTCTAATTATAGAATTTTTAATGTAATACTTGGACGTTTGTCTTCTGCAGCCATTTTGCAGTTTTAGCATTTCTCATGGTCATATTTTTTTTTTTTTAAATCTTTTAGGAGTTCATTCTGCATCTAATTTTCATTATATTTCTCTCTAGGGATGACTGAGCAGGATGTTGCAGAGTACAAAAAGAGTCTGGCTATTCGTGTTTCTGGTTTTGATGTTCCCAGGCCTATTAAGACATTTAATGACTGTGGTTTTTCAACACAACTAATGCATGCTATATCGAAGCAAGGGTATGAGAAGCCCACATCAATACAGTGCCAAGCTTTACCAATCGTACTTTCTGGAAGAGATATCATTGGCATAGCAAAAACTGGTTCTGGTAAAACTGCTTCGTTTGTGCTTCCCATGGTTGTCCATATTATGGATCAACCTGAACTTCAGAAGGAGGAGGGTCCGATTGGAGTGATATGTGCTCCTACTAGGGAATTAGCGCACCAAATTTACTTGGAAACTAAGAAATTTGCAAAATCACATGGGATTCGTGTCTCTGCAGTCTATGGTGGAATGTCCAAACTTGATCAGTTCAAAGAACTGAAGGCAGGATGTGAGATAGTCATTGCCACTCCTGGGAGACTGATAGATATGCTAAAGATGAAGGCACTTACAATGTTGAGAGCAACTTACCTTGTGCTTGATGAGGCTGATCGGATGTTTGACCTTGGATTTGAGCCACAAATAAGGTCCATAGTTGGTCAGATCAGGCCAGACCGCCAGACACTACTTTTCTCAGCTACAATGCCTCGTAAAGTTGAAAAGTTAGCTCGCGAAATTCTCACGGATCCTGTAAGAGTTACTGTTGGGGAGGTAGGAATGGCAAATGAGGATATCACTCAGGTAGTTCATGTAATTCCTTCTGATGCTGAGAAGTTGCCTTGGCTTCTTGAGAAGCTACCTGGAATGATTGATAATGGTGATGTTTTAGTTTTTGCTTCTAAAAAGGCCTCTGTGGATGAGATTGAAACTCAGTTGGTTCAAACAAGATTTAAAGTTGCAGCTCTTCATGGTGATAAAGACCAGGCATCCAGGATGGAAATCTTGCAAAAATTCAAATCTGGGATCTACCATGTTCTTATTGCTACTGATGTTGCTGCTCGTGGTCTTGATATTAAGTCAATTAAGTCAGTGGTAAACTTTGATATTGCAAGGGACATGGACATGCATGTTCATCGTATTGGTAGAACAGGCCGTGCTGGTGACAAAGATGGGACTGCTTACACCCTTATAACTCAGAAAGAGGCACGTTTTGCTGGTGAATTGGTTAATAGCTTAATTGCTGCTGGACAGAATGTGTCAGTGGAACTGATGGATCTTGCTATGAAGGTAACTTTGCTTGATAGAAGCTTTTTTGTGTATGCAACTCTTTTTATTGACATTAATACATGTGACTGTTCTGTTTTAATTTTATTCCTATCCAATCCTCTGTGGTAACAGGATGATTTTAAAGTTACTTTGATGAATTAAGTTTCAAATTGAGTGCACATTAGGTTTAATAAAGCTGTGATGACCTTTGTTACAAAGAGATGGTGGGAAAGAATACATATAAATTATATATCTGCGTTATTAATTTTTTATCTCTTCACATCTCTTGGAAATGAGAGGAGACCAAAATTGTACTTTCTAATGGCCCTTTTGTGCAGGGGTAAATATGAAAGGCACATTTCTAAAAGTTTTGTGCACTCTTATGCAGCTGTCCGAATTGTTGTTTCTTGATGTGGTTTCCGTGTTCTTTGATATATAGTTATAATCAACAATAATGATTTTGGTAGCACCGTGTGATGCTTGAAGCATTAACTCTTTCTTGCATTGCCTTTCTTTTTGACATTTTGCTCTTAAAATCGTTAGGATGGGAGGTTCAGGTCCAAGCGCGATGCACGAAAAGGAGGTATGGTTAAAAATGATTATTCAGTTGGGCTCTTTATGTGCTTGAGAATTGGCAACACTTTCAATTCTATGCTCAAAATTCTTACTGAGGGAGCTATATACCAAAAATTTAAACACCAAAATATTCCTTCAATCTCTTGTCATGATAAAAATGTAAAGCGTATGATAAATTATATCAGTCAAATTTTCAATGCCTTAAGTCTTTTGGCTAGAGGAGAAAAGGTGTTTTGAATTATTTGCATGATGAGTAATGTCTTATGCAGGTGGGAAAAAGGGCAAAGGGAAGGGTGGTGCAGGTCGAGGTGTGCGTGGAGTTGATTTTGGTCTGGGTATAGGATATAATCCTGAATCCACTAATACTCCAGCTCAGAATGTTCCAAGTCGATCTGCTGCTGTTAATTCTCTGAGGACCGGAGTGATGGCACAATTCAAGAGTAGCTTTGTTGCTGCTTCATCAAACCCACAAAGTCAGGGTGTGAATAACAGTTCTAGTGCTTATACCAACAAAAGACCAGCACTACCTGGATTCGTGTCTGGTGGTTCAATTGGTGGGGATACTAATAGAGCTCAGATGACCAGCTCATTTAGTCCTGCTCTTGTGTCAGGAGTAAATACCTCTGGTCAGAATTCTAGAGAAAATGGCAATCAAAATTCAGAGAGGTTATCTTTCTGTCTGACCTTTTGGTATTGAGTATGAGGCGCCTACTTTGTGCTAAAATTAGCTTTTTGTTGCTAATTAGGCTAACTTGTTGATCTGTTTTTGTAGTTCCAGAGATAGACCTAGAGAAAGGCGGAGACCCTCCGGTTGGGACCGTTAATGTATACTGCAACTACAAACAGTGTTACATGGATAAGAACTAATATCTTTTTGGTCAAATCTTGAAATGATCTTGTCTGTATAATTTTTCATGCTCTGTAAGTTTGTCTTCTGCTTTTTGGTTAATTTTAATGTTTCTCAATTTAGTTCGTAGAAGTTACTGTTGTTGCACACAGTATGATGTCCTTTTCTTTTCAATTGCTATTTTGTCCATGTTTGGTTCCAGGATGATTGGATCTGTAGAATGATTCCGGAGATGAATAACTGTATAGATAGCATGTGGGAAAGAAATTTTATAACTATTAAGTAGGGTAAGCTCTTTCTGGCTGCCACTTTGATGAATAGATACACTGTTGTTATTAATCTTTGATTTCAATTTTACTGGATTATATTGCATAAGACAGGTGCATTTTTCAATAAAAGCCTTTGACATGATTTCATTCTTTGTTGAATGAATCAATCTCATAAAGAGCAGGGTACTTGTTTCCCTTGTTTTATTTGACTGCATGGCCCTTGAAGAGTGAAACATTTGACCCTCACAGGATTCCATCATTCCATGTGATACTGCTGGATATGACAATACTTTGTTCAATCTTTTGATCATAGATGTTGGCAAATAGGTCTTTTGCACTCCTTATCATGTCTTCTCCTGTTTTGTTGTTTTCCTTTCATCAACGGGGTACTTAGGCCTTTTATATTTAATGTTGTTCTGCTGATATACAACGCTAGACATCATTGTCTTAGTCTCCTCGCGGAAATGCTGCAGTGAATTTGGTTAGAACAAGAATTTCCGGCTGCAATCTTTCAATTATCCTTGTCTCTGGCTGGTTAATATGTGGATTTTCTGGGTGCTCCAAAGAGCAGTCTGGAATTGCCTTCCATCGCATTGGGATCGAATATTTAGTGGAAAATCTGACTATCAATTTAGGGCATGGCATGTGGGTTTTTTTGGGGCCCATCCTGCTTTAAATCTGGGTGGATGGATGGGAAAAGAGTCTTCTTTTCTCTTTTTTACTTTTTAGATGATTTCCTACGGGGGTTTATTCATTGGAAGATAATTCAAAGTTCATTTTCTGTTCACGGAACCGAGACTAGAAAACATCCCGGTTTTTCTTCGTGGCCATGATGTATCATTTGTTTCATGCTGTAGAATCTGGCTGATTTTTATTTTCATTTCAAGGGTTTTTTTTTGTATTTTTAAATCTTATAATCTCATTTTCATCTGATCAGCCTCTGTTAACATTCATATAAACAAACCAAATCGACGCAGATCACGGTGTGATATAAACATAAGAGTTCTTTGACTAGATGTTAGCAACCCTGCTGGATTAAGCAAAGAGAAAAACCGCAACTTAAGTTTCCTTGTGTATAGACAGCGAATTCATGTAACAAATGTCCAGAGAAACCACCTTTGTTTTTATTTGATTAAAAACACTCTAGAAGTTACGCCTTTGGACATTGCTCGATATTAAGGTTCTGGGTTAAGCCCTTGCGTCGGCTTGAAGTTGGGCATATCTCCAAGCAAGGCTCCTTGAGGGCAGTATCATGTTGGGGAAGTGGTGGAAGAATCCCAAATTTAAACTGCCATATGATAGAATCAAAGTAGAATTGATGGTTAATTTCCACTGTTCGTCTTTGACATTAATAATTGACCAAACTCAAAAATGTTACTATATAAATACCTGACAGCTATAGTCACTGAAGTTTGGCTCCATCAATAAAGGAACTCCCATATATTCCTTAAAAAAGGTCTAGAAAAGCCACAAGTTAATATTATATGTCAGAGAAAGGGATAATATAAAATCCCATAAATTTAGTTGAAGCTCACTGACCTGTGTGGGAAGTTTACAGGTATTAATACAGACACCTACACATTTACTTTCCTCTAAATACTTGCATCTTTCAACAAAAACCTACCAGGAACAAACATAAAGATGACTATTTGACTCCTCACCAGGGAAAATATTAAATATATACAAGGTTCAGATGATTACCCCACTTTGGCATGTGGTTCCATCAAGAAGATCCACAGAATTCACCGCGCATGGACCCATGAGCCATTGACAAGTGAGTGCAGTTACCCTTGCTTCAAGAACAAACAATAATATGAGAAACGAATTTACATTTAAAGTATTCATAATTTCGTTAAACAAATAACTCACCAACCATTATGGCAGCTATTTTCCCTCCAGCTATGGGCGATATAAGAATTTTATACAGCTTTAACACAAGCGGAGGAAACAATGACGCTAAAATCCGAACCTGCCATAAGCTATACAACAGTGTCAGTGTCAATAATGTAATTTAATTGAATGCCATAGATAAGGAGTAAACCAATACGAGTACCGCGGCATCGCTAGTATCAGAATTTGTTTTGCCTTTGATCATGAGACCATTAACTAATTCAATCAATCCATCGTATCCAGGCTTCTCTGAATCCCATCCAACCTCCTGTTATATTTCCTTGAAAAATATAGCAACACTAGTCACAAACTATAACAATAACCGCCAACCAATTAATCCTTCTCTCCACTAACATTAAACTCACCTGTACCAATTTGTTACGGAACGAGTTGAGCAAAAAGTCATCCAACACTCCAGATTTGTATTCGATTCTTGAAATTTCACTTTCCTTCTTTATCTGAAAAATTACATTCAATTTACAACTTTTTGTGTAAAAATTTGATGANTTCAGGTTCTGGGTTAAGCCCTTGCGTCGGCTTGAAGTTGGGCATATCTCCAAGCAAGGCTCCTTGAGGGCAGTATCATGTTGGGGAAGTGGTGGAAGAATCCCAAATTTAAACTGGCATATGATAGAATCAAAGTAGAATTGATGGTTAATTTCCACTGTTCGTCTTTGACATTAATAATTGACCAAACTCAAAAATGTTACTATATAAATACCTGACAGCTATAGTCACTGAAGTTTGGCTCCATCAATAAAGGAACTCCCATATATTCCTTAAAAAAGGTCTAGAAAAGCCACAAGTTAATATTATATGTCAGAGAAAGGGATAATATAAAATCCCATAAATTTAGTTGAGGCTCACTAACCTGTGTGGGAAGTTTACAGGTATTAATACAGATACCTACACATTTACTTTCCTCTAAATACTTGCATCTTTCAACAAAAACCTACCAGGAAGGCAGGAACAAACATGAAGATGACTATTTGACTCCTCACCAGGGAAAATATTAAATATATACAAGGTTCAGATGATTACCCCACTTTGGCATGTGGTTCCATCAGGAAGATCCACAGAATTCACCGCGCATGGACCCATGAGCCATTGACAAGTGAGTGCAGTTACCCTTGCTTCAAGAGCAAACAATAATATGAGAAACGAATTTACATTTAAAGTATTCATAATTTCGTTAAACAAATAACTCACCAACCATTATGGCAGCTATTTTCCCTCCAGCTATGGGCGATATAAGAATTTTATACAGCTTTAACACAAGCGGAGGAAACAATGACGCTAAAATCCGAACCTGCCATAAGCTATACAACAGTGTCAGTGTCAATAATGTAATTTAATTGAATGCCATAGATAAGGAGTAAACCAATACGAGTACCGCGGCATCGCTAGTATCAGAATTTGTTTTGCCTTTGATCATGAGACCATTAACTAATTCAATCAATCCATCGTATCCAGGCTTCTCTGAATCCCATCCAACCTCCTGTTATATTTCCTTGAAAAATATAGCAACACTTGTCACAAAATATAACAATAACCGCCAACCAATTGATCCTTCTCTCCACTAACATTAAACTCACCTGTACCAATTTGTTACGGAATGAGTTGAGCAAAAAGTCATCCAACACTCCAGATTTGTATTCGATTCTTGAAATTTCACTTTCCTTCTTTATCTGAAAAATTACATTCAATTTACAACTTTTTGTGTAAAAATTTGATGACAGAATAAAGCAATTGATTATTAAATAATCGCACCGTTTCTGGTGGAATGGAGGAGCACGAGATGCGAAATTTATGGTTTTGGAGTTGAGGTTTCGGTACGGAGGGCAAGTGTGAAGGAGATAACGCGATTGTTGGAGGAAGAAGAAGGGCCAGAGGTTTCATTTCTATTTCAAGCGAAAAAGATCTTGTTGCCACCAAAAATAAACCTTAAGTACGATTTTTTGATTTTATACCCTAACAAAATAGGAGTTAAACGACAGTGTTTTGAATGAGACAGAGCCAAACGGTGCGTTTTAGTTAAAGGTTTAAGCATGATTTTTTGATTTTATACCCTAACAAAAATCCCAAAGCTTTTCATTCTGTCTCTGAGAACGGAAGTGAAGATGATGAAGCACAATCGAAGCCATCTGGTGGCGTCGGCATCATGTCTAAGAAAACTCTCCACCGCGACAGCAGATGGCGTGGATATCGTGACGCCAAACCTCGCCGTAAATAAGAGCGGTCCTCCTTTATACAAGAGGCTGTCGGCTCTGGGAGCGACGGGGGCGAGCGTCACAAAGACGTTAAATGAATACATTATGGAGGGCAATATCGTCAGAAAAGATGTACTCGGTCGCTGCGTCAAGGGGCTTCGCAAATATCGTCGCTTCCATCATGCACTTGAGGTCTTACTCTAACCTTCCCTCTATATGCCATAACATAAAATTTCTCTCTCTTCTATTGATTGAAATCAAAGTTTGTATAAATAAGTTTTGAAAGTATTTTCTTAATTTTTGGTGGCTAATAAACAATAATGTTTTAACTTGTAAATTTATTTTAAAGTTGCTGACGGATTGAGAAAATAACCATTCTATCTTTGTAGTAAATTGATTAAATTCTCCATTTTGGCAACAATAATTTAGGTGATGGAGTGGATGGAGAAGCGGAAAATGAACTTCTCCTACCGTGACTATGCGTTTCTTTTAGATCTTATTGCGAAAACAAAAGGGATTGCTGCAGCTGAGAAATACTTCAGTGGGCTCTCACCACATGCAAAAAACCAATTAACTTATGGAGCTCTTTTGAACTGTTATTGTAAGGAACTCATGACTGAAAAAGCCGTAGCGCTATTTGAGAAGATGAGTGAATTGAAATTCACCTCCAATTCTTTACCTTTTAACAATCTCATGAGCATGTATATGAAATTGGGCCAACCTGAGAAGGTGCCTTCTCTAGTGGAACAAATGAAGCAGAGGAACGTATCTCCATGCATGTATACTTATATTATTTGGATGCAGAGCTGCGCAAGTTTGAATGATATTGATGGAGTAGAGAGAATTTTGCAAGAAATGTCAAACGAGGTTGAAGACAAATGCAGTTGGACAACATATAGTAACTTAGCAGCAATCTATGTCAAAGCTGGACTTTTTGAGAAAGCGGAGTTAGCTCTAAAGAAGCTAGAGGAAATGAAACCTCGAGAGCGTGAAGCTTACCATTTTCTTATTACTTTGTATGCTGGCACTTCTAATCTGGGCGAGGTCAGTCGGATATGGAACTCCCTGAAGTCAGCTTTGCCCTCAACTAATGCAAGCTATTTTGTCATGCTTAATGCTCTTGCTAAACTAGATGCTATCGACATGTTGAAACAATGCTTTGAGGAGTGGGAGTCTAGTTGCTCCAGCTACGATACAAGGTTACCACAAGTTGCTATACGTGCTTACTTAAAGCATGACATGTACGAAGAAGCTGTATCAGTTTTTGATGACATTATTAAGAGGGCTAAACCGCCCTATTTTAAGGCGCGGGAGGCATTCATGATTTACCACTTGAGGACACGTCGGCTGGACTTGGCTTTGATCGAAATGAACACAGCTATTTCTGAAGCTAAGGAATTTGAATGGTGTCCAAGAGAAGAAACAGTGAGTTCTTTTTTGACAGTCTTTGAGGAAGAGAAAGATGTTGAAGGAGCAGAGGAGTTCTGCAAGGTTTTAAAGAAGCACAATTGTCTCGATTCCAGTGCTTACCACTCGCTGATGAAGACTTACATAGCTGCTGGCAAATCGGCGTCCAATATGCAAGAGAGGTTATTGGAGGATGATATTAAAATAACCCATGAGCTTGAGACCTTGCTTGCCAAGCTTTGCCCTCAATGACCAAATGTTTAATCTGATTTTGTAGTTATGTAATTTATATTTTTAAATTTCCATTAATCGTAGTAGCAGCTGACCAGTGAACCAAGTTGTGTGTGGATTGAATGTTTTCATCAAGATTCATCTATGCAAATAAGAGATTCTATTTTAGATTTTCATTTTCCTTGTGATATTTATTCCATATCTGAAAAATTTACCAATGTGTATAAAGGAAATCTAACGTAGATACTCTCATGACTCATCCTCAATAAAGGAAATCAATATATCAGGCAAGCGTATCCTGCTGAACCGTTTCCGTTGTGCAAAGGCCACCGCATTGCTTAAACCAAAAAGAAAGATTGTAGAGAGTTGGTACCTTCACGACGTGTCAACACGGACTTCAAATTGAAGATTGCAGGCCTAGTGGTTGTTTTCTGACAATACACACGATATTTGTATGTGATCGCTTCAACCATGTCGAAATCAGTACCTCAGAGACAGACTAGCTCCTTAAACATAGGTCACATAGAAAACAAACAAAATACCTAATTACCTGTGGAATATTTGTAAATTTTTAAATTTCTTCTCGAGCCTTATTACTCCACATGAAAATTACATCCAGTTAGTGATACAACATACAATCAGTGTATAATCAAAGCCTATACAGCAGATTAAAAATTTAATTTAAGAAAAAAAAAAAAAGTTGAACTTATAAGCTGTTTCATTGCGTTAAGTACAACTATAATCAATGTGGTATAAGGTTAACTCATATAAGTTTGAACCACTCAGTAACTTGCAGCTCCATGATGATGCCCAGAAGATAGTTAGAAAATGCAGTCCCTGTAACAAGTTTGGCTGATGTTACAGTAAGAGACATTTGGAATGAAAGAATCAGGAATGTAGAAAAGCCTCTATTCGTGTGGATAGCCTCTAGACTTTCTGTTTAAGAATCACGCTGTTGATCCCTATGCCAGATTTAGGCTGATAGTGTTCATCTGTATCCACCTCTTCAATTTCCTGGTCAACACAGTTTCAGATAACATTATCAATATCAACCATAAGTTCAACTTCTGAATTGATGATCTGACAAAAATAAATTCAAAACAGTATTAAAATCATGAATTACGAGATACAAACTTGAAATGAACTCATAATTCCAAGGGAGATAGGTAAAACAATTCCGTACTCAGCCTAGTACATGGAACAATGACAAAAATCAACAAAAATGAATAAACCAAACTACCAAAGTTCTTTTTCACCTGAACAACTTCCTCTCCCTTGATGACCCGTCCAAAAACAATAAGCTTTTCATTCAAATCCGGCATTGGTGCGGTTGTAATGAAAAGTTCAAATCCCTGGTTGTCATGCTTAATCTTAGAAGTTCCCAACATGAATGCGTCATGCTTCAAACTGGTTGAACATGAGAAAAGTCACAAATTACAGATCATAGTAAGTTAATAATATATACACCTTGAAGCCAATTCAAATTGCAACCTTGTATCAAGCTGACTGTAATGTTTTCCTCTTGCTGTCCAATCTTCAATACTACCCATCTTATCTCCATCCCCCGCTTGAATCACATAGTGCTTTATTATATGTCGAAAAAGCATACCATTAAAACGCCCCTTCTGACTGCAATCAGTTCATACTGCTATTACATATAACTTTGGAAGGAAGATGTTATGCCTGACCACAGCTTTATAATATTGATCAAACCAAAAGAGCTATTTACAAATCGGAACTAAAAACACACCAGATTTACCTTAAAAATGAAATCTAAATACAGGCTGAAGTATATGTTTCAGTACTCACCATAAGTCAATAAATTCATCAACTACTTCAGGTGAGCTATCCTTGAAAAGTTCCACTGTTATAGAGCCTTTTGGGGTACTTATTATCTAGTTATAAGAATGAACAGCAAGACAATGTCATATATAAAATCTCAATAGAGAAGCATAAGTCGCAAAATAACATTTGCACAGTGCAACATGCATACCAATGCAAGACTAGAAAAAACCAAGCTTTCAGTAGAGTAATACATACAGTAGATTCCAAAGAACAAAATTTCCTACTAATTTTTACTTGCAGGAAAATATAGATAATAAATACAGGAAAGACAAAGAAAGTTTCTCATGGTTCATATTCCATTAGACAAGCAAGCATGAGAAAATAATTTCAATTTAGTCTTGTTTCTTAAAAAATAACCATAAGCATAATCAGTGTTCACCCAGAAGTAGTTTTCAAAGAAAAAGAGTAAAACTAAGATACTGCAGGTTGGCATTATGGGGAAATATACCGCATATCCAGGGAGATCGGATTTCTTCAAATCCATAAAAGAATTGTCATCCTACATACAAAAAGGAGAATAAGTGGAGGCATTAAAAATATGTACAGATTGGTATTTGGTAATACACATACACAAAGAAATAAACAAGACATATCTTGCCTTATCAATAAAAAAATATGTATAATGATAATACATATAAAATTGCATTATAACAGTAAAAGTCAAAACAGAAAAAATAAACAAAATTCCCCGTAAGAGTGTACCTCAACAATTGATTCGTTATGAACTTCTGCATGAAAGGTTGGCCTAAATATAGTTCAGAAATATCATTATTTTACATAATAAACTCTAAATTTTCATTTAAAAAAAAAAAAAAACACCACAGAGATTCACAAACCTTTGAGACCAGTGTCTGTATGTTGAAAACAGGAAGAATAAAGCCAAGACAAGAATCGAACTGAACACAACAATAGTAGTAACACTTATTCGATTCGGTCCTTTCTTCTTTTTACTTTGTATCAGCAGAGCTTGAGGTTTAATCCTAGCCATAAAGTGCAAGCTTCAACTACAGCGCCAAAATGATTATTAGTATCAACAACCACAAATCATACCTTTATTAGTTATGGAATTTGGATTTTGGACTGAATTCAAAATAAAAAATTAACGATTCTAAAGAAATTTTGAATTAGAATTCAGGTATTCAAACTAAAAGATGTCAACGGTAATGAATACCTAAATAAAAATATAATGAACCCTAAAAGTGGATAGAAGCAAATTGCAGGAAAGAAAATTGAGGTCAAATTAAAGAATTTCAAAATGTGATATTGTAACGAACGTACCCGTGCTTTCCTTGTCGAGGTTAATCGCTATCTTTGAGACAATAAATTCAAGTTTACAGTCTATAGATCCTTGATTCTTTGGACTCGATCTCTTCTCTTTTGTTTAGTGAAAAAGGTACAGTACAACGCTTTACAAATCTTTCATCTAGTAATAGGGGCTAAGCTGAGCCCAATGGGCTTTTCTATAAGATGCTAAATATATTAGCAAAGGTTTTTTTTTAATCGACAAAAAAGGAAATAGTATTCATCGTTTAGTAATTGCTCGAAAATTACTTATCATAATAATTATCAAAACTTTAACATCGGGAGGTGTTTGGTTGAAGGTTATGTAAGATTATTACGGTTAATTTATCTTATATTATTTAACTATTATGTTTGGTTTGTCAAGTAATATATTCTTCCGGTAATCTTCAAATATCAATAGTGACTACTTTTGGTAATATTGGAAATAATTTGATTATCTTCATTTTCTTAGGTATTGTAAGATTACTTGAGTAATATTTTTTTGTTATAATTCTATCCCTTATTAATAAAATTTTAGGATAATAATACCCTTATTTTTTAATTTATTTACATGAATTTTGCTTTTACCATTTCACCCCAATTAATTAACTTTTTGGACAAAATTACCCTTGAAACCAAATTTCAGCTTACCTAAGCTACCACCCCCACCCACCTACCGCTAACCAAACCACCCCCGGCCACCGCGAGAAGTCACTTGGAGTTGTCGTGAGCAGCCCAACGTCACTGGGAGGCCCCGATGTGGCCATTTTCGGCCAGATCTGCTCCCGATATGGCCAAGCCTCTTGGTCACGATGGGCTGCTCACGACGACTTCTGACAGTGGTTTGCGGTGGTGGCAGAGTGGTGGGGGAGAGTTTGTTATAAATTAAAGTTTTATATAAGCGAGGGTGTTTTAGCTAAATTTGAAATATTGGGGGTTAAAAGAAACTATTTAAAAATTAATAATAAAAAAAATATTATGTTAATATTTAAAAAGAGGGCAATTTAGTAATTTAAATAACATATCCACCAATTTATTCCTCCTAACCAAACATATTTAATATAACATACCTAAAAATTTATTCCAACTAACCAAACATATTTTCTTAAGCTTCGTTTTGTTCAAAATTTGGGGGTTTTGGGAAAAGTTTTTTGAAAAAAGTTAAAAAAAAGTTGAATTGGGCGGGTATTATGAGGTAGGATTTATAAATTAATAAAATACCCCTTATGTTTGTTTTTTTACAAAATACCCCCTATAATAAAACATTAAAAGTTAACAAAAACACCCCTAACCCACCCTCAAATACCCTCAGCCGGCCACCACCACCGGAGGTGGCCGGAGTCATCTTATCGGCGCATGACTAGCTGGATCTTGCCAGTCATGCGCCGCTATGGCCTTTTCCGGCCAGATCCACCGTGGATCTGGCCGGTAAAGGCTAGATCTACGGCCAGATTTGGCCGTATTTGCTCTCAATGACGGCCAACAAACGGTCGTCGTTGATGGTCAACGACGACCGTTTGTTGGCCTTCGTGACCGACTGTTACGGCCAAAGATCCGGCCGTCAACGGCCAAATCTTTGGCCTTAGATCTGGCCGGAAAAGGCTAGATCGGCGCACTACCGGTCAGATTCAGCAGGTAGTGCGCCATCTTACCAGATTCCGGCCATTTTCCGGCGGTGGTGGCCGGAATCTGGTAAATGTGGATTTTTGGGGTGTTTTTGTAACTTTTAAAAAAATATTTAGGGGTATTTAATTAAATTAACAAATTTAGAGGGTTTAAAAAAAATTAAATAATATTGAAAATAGTATTCCCAAAAATGAGAGTTTTGGTGTATTTTACTGTTTAACTTTTTTAGAAATCCTAAGAGTAGTATTCCCAATTTTGAATCAAACGAAGCCTTAAAGATTCCCAGTAATCTTCAAAGTAATATAAGATTCCAGTAATCCAACATTCCCTGAACGAAACACACCCTGAGGGGCGTTTGGATTGGGGATATATAAGATAATGGAGGTAATCTTCATTTATTTTGCAAGATTTTGACGTTTTGTTTGCAAATAATAAAATATTACGGTAATCTTTTATTGCAAATAGTGTTTACTATTGGTAATGTGGAGGATAATCTTATTACTTTGCTAGTGGGTATTATTAAAATATTACCGGGGTAATCTGATTTTTCTCCCATTTTGCCTTTAATTAAAAATCATTTTGGACACAATTGCCCTCAAATGTCTATCAAATAACAATTACCCACCCCCCAATATTTGAGAAATTAACTAAAACACCCCAACCACAAAAAAGTTTAAAAGTTAATAAAATACCCCCAACTACCCAAAACCACTGCCGATCTTGACTCACCATTGTCAACCGTCGGCATCCATCGCCGTAATGGTGCACGATTGGTGTGATCTATCTGTTTTTTGGCTTTGCCCGTGCATGACTGGCCATATACAGCTAGTTGTACGCCATTCCATTGACTATCGATGGCAGCCGATAGTGGCTTGGGGTGGGTGGAAATGATTTTGCTACATATTAAAGTTTTATATAGCTAAAGTGTTTTAGCAAAATTTCAAATATATGAAGTTAAAAAAAAAAAAAAAAAAAACCAACACTATGGTTTAATATTTAAAATGAGGGTATTAATAATCTACATAATATACCCATTCATTTATTCTCTTAACCAACACATTTTTTAAACATTTTCAATAATATATAGATATCTTCCCTTCATTAATATAATATTTCTCTATAATAAAACATTATATGATCTAAATATCCCCAAAAATAATTTATAATACTCTTGTTTTGCTTATGAGAATGTTGAGAATTTGGAGAAGAACCAAATAATGTGAACTAATAATGTTTGATGACGGGGAAAATGTTGCCAACTACAGATAACTGTTTGATATCAGCCGAAGCGTATCTTCCACAAAATTTTTTATCATTAAATGAATTTGGTACATCGTGTCTTGTCCAACTTCACACTGATGCATAAATTTATGCCTCGGCCTAGCACCACTATTACAAGCCGCCTCGTAAAATATCAAGGTATAATCTTACTATCTAAAATTTCTCTGCACAGCGGCATGTGGATGGGAACTATAAAACTACTTCCTCAAGCAGTAGAAGACATAAATCAGAAAACAATTCTCAACTCGTCACTGTTTGTATTCCATTCTATCCAAATATACAAGTGGGCAGCATTTCACATGAAATTCACATCATCTTCCTGTTGTTCCAGGACAATGGTCGCAAGGGCTAGTCGGTACGCTGAAGATCTTAGATTCCTAACAAGTACATATATCTCTTTCCTCCTCCGTTTCACTGGCATCTCATTCCATTGCTCCTCCCTAAGACGAGCTAGTAAAACTGCCTCACAGAAAGCCGTTGCCACTGGCTTCTTGCTGCATGTATGTTAAATCCTTATTTGATGATGTTATGGGCAAAGAAAGTACTGAATAGGATTGAGCAAAAACACAAGTTTGGAGTACTTGTAAAGCGATGTACACTAACCTCCCTCGAACAAATCCAGTTGTCACAAAGCCAATTGGCCACCGATGTGATTCTCTACTAGCAGGGTCCTCTCGTATTTGGAGTTCCCACTCGCCAGAAGATAGTTCTTTGAAATATGATCTCACCGAAGACTCAGGCATTTGAAGTCCAATTTCATTACTTCCAAAACTGCAAAATGTGCAAAGAGTTGCATAATTCTGAAGGATGGAATAAAACTAGAGCAACAAGTTCTTTAAATAAATGCAAAGAAAATATATATTATTCTTGGATATAAATTCCAGAAAGAAAATTTCAAATGACAAGTCTGAAGTTAAATCATGCTTCAAGCATGTTGCAGTGAACAAATTTCCCGAAGTAGTTGCCTACAAACATCAAACTAGCGAACTTGTATGGGAATTTCCTAGATGTAAAAATACCTAAAATAACTCTTCGCACCTATTCATGAAATCCACAAATAACATTTAATAAAATTTCAAAGAATCAAGTTTAGAGGCTTTCAAGTAGGAACAATTTATCTGAAGGAAAGTTGTGAAAAATAAGTACCTTGAAGTCCACAACGAAATATCAGTCAAAGAAGGGGCACATACAACTGCTCCCTCTTCGAAAACACCCTCCTTGTAAGCATGGAGAAGAACTCTAAGGAAACATAATTTATGTTCGTAATTAATTTCAGTAATGCCATTTTGGTCCTGGCCAAGCTTGCTTTCATTTTTCATTAACTTCATAAAACTTGTCGTCTGATTTGAAAGTTGAGGAAACAGAAGCAAATGATCACCATGGATTTGATTCATAAAATAAGTCAGTGCACTGGATGTCCTTGCTACAATTCTATCAAATGAATTATCTTGACTGACAAATGAGGTCATATCAATTCTAGAGCATGTTGTCTCTGGCCAAGAATTGTCATCAACAATGTTATTGCCACTTGAAAATTTAGCATCTTGCTCTCCAATTGCTGCTTTGTTAAAAGAATTGCAAACAATATTCCATGGGGGTGGAATGGGAACTTTAAAAGGTCTAACAGTAGCAGGACGAAATTCTGCTTTTTGGTCAGATGCAGCAGCTTCAGTTGCCATAAAGGATGCATATGCATTACAATCAGGAAAATCCAAGGGAAAGTATGGAAGTCCAGTCTGCAAAAGAAGAAACATTAACATGCAATGTTTGACAACCAATTTCTCAAAACTGCAGCACCAAGGTGCACATACTTACATCGCAGGCAATCCAGTGTTTCTCCCTTAGACCTATTGCATGAGCTCCCTTGGAGACAATAGAAATCCAGAAGACTCTGACCCAACTTAAGGGAAGTATAACAGACCATCTGCAATGCAAATTAACACAAAAAAATAAGTTTTCTTTCAACTTTTCCCACCATTAATTGTCATGTATTATTAGAGAATCAGAGATCATCTACACATTCTTGTCACAAACAAAAAACTGTTGGCCCCATAGTAATGAAGAGCCTAGGCTCAAACTTCAGCTGCCGAGTATGATTTTAATTTAAGGAAAAAGCTATATGTAAAAACTCTTTTACAAAGAGAGTTTGTACAAACTTATGTGGCATGCCACGTCAGTGCCACATGGCATGGGACCCATATTATTTAATATTATGTCAGTGTTAGGTGGGCCCATATGCCATGTGGCGTTGATGTGACATGCCATGTCAGTTTGTACAAACTCTCTTTGTAAGAGAGTTTGTACACTTGTTCTTAATTTAAACCAAGCAAAAAGGCAGTCAAGTTACATTTTATAGAGAAAGTGTATGCAGCAAAATCTTCATAAATGACAATGATGAATTAGAATTAATAGTAACTTGAAAATGACTATAACAATTATCAAATACAACCATACTTGATCCAGAAGGTCCAAAAATAAAATAAATAAATAAGAGAACAGGTTTGTCATTCAATTACACATATGCCAGACTCGCACTCAGAGGATGCCAATAAGTAATAAATAACCGAAGGAAAACATAAAAGGCACAGATAAAGTAAAATAATGAAACTTTCTTTTATACTCCCAATATGAGTTACAAAGCAAGGGATGCCAAACAGAAAAATAAACCAGGAAAAACAATTACCTCATAGGTGAGCCTTTTTGGTTTTTATTTTTCAGAAGCATAATAGGGCAAGTTCTAGAACACTGTGCCTTGTTTGAAGGCTTCCATGTCCCTGATTTTGGGTCATCAAGGTGAAGAAAAGCCATATGCCGGTGATGTTTTTCCATGCAAAGAACATTTTCTTCCATAGGGAGACTCATCCTACTGGTAGCGTCCCAAATGCTTTCATAGTTGAAAAAGCTTTTCCCTTCAAATTTTAAGCAAGAGTCATAGATCAAATCTTCACTGATATTTGAAATTTCTGGCAAAATAAAATGCTATTTAGCTCCATTTTCTGTTACATTGTTGAGTATAACAGTAGAACCAAAGACACTAACATACCTGAAATACTTTCATCTGGCAATGGACGAGGATCGTCAACAATAAGAGACAAAATTGCACAAGAAGAAATATGTTCGTCATTTTCAATTAGAGAAAACTCTTTATCTTGAGAATCATCATCAGCCTTGGAACTTGAGCATTTCTTCAATTGCCAAGATTTTTTTGAAATACTGCAAGACCAGTTGACACAATATGGTTATTCTTAATATTTTATCTTGGCTCAACGTGATCCAATTCTACTCAATGGTACCTTACCCAGAAACAGGATGCAATGTCTTTTGAAGAAGTTGAAATGTTTTTGATCCAATTACTTCCAGTTTTCCAAGTTGACCCTCAAGTGAAAAACAATTTATCAACGCACCAGTCTCGTTCATCTAAAAGATAAAACATTATAAGCTTTGATTGTATTCCAACAAGATTACACACACATACACACACACACACACACACAACAGCAACTTTCATGTCCTAAATTTCTCTACTAAATGAAAATTTATGACAAGTGGAAACTCAAAATTTTATTTGACAAAGGCTTCTCCAAGTAACCTCAGATTAGAGGCTGGGAGATCAAGCCAGATAAGGTAGAATTAATAAAGTTTCAGTAAAATTTCATATGTATGTTCTTATGAGAGACGGGCGTATACTTTACCTGCTTCTGAGAAGCTAATTTTAGGGCATCATATCCCTCAACAAAAGCCGAAGCATGTATCCACAACCAAAGCTGGCGAAGGCATGAAGAACACTCAACAGCATTATCACAATTAGCATTACCTTCTCCATCCCGTTCATGAGAAGGTTTCCACATATAGGTCACAGGAGCAATAGACTGAGAAAAAGGTGCTCCAACATGATGTAGCTGGAAACAGAAATAATTTAATAAGATGCTTGGTATATTCAAAGTTATTAGTCATTGTGCAATAGGTTGACCTACCATAGCGCTTCCATAGATAACACCAGACAAAATAGAATGGGAAATATCTTCGGATTCAGATGACAAGGAAGGCACTAGTACCGTCTGTAGTATTGACATTAATGAATCCTGGAAACAGAAAAACCAACTCAGACTAAAAATCTATAGGACTCCGGAGTCAAGCTCACCAACCAGTAAAAGAAGCCATAATTTTCCAAGTTCACAAAGGGCATGATGATCAAAAGTTTACTAGTTACGGAGAAAGGGAAATGCCTGCCTCTGGACCCTCCAATTGTACAGCGATGTAATGGCTTGCATCATGTACAACAACTCCTTCTTTGCACCACTTCAACAAAGCCCTAGAACCCCTTCCTCTGCACGGTACAAGTACCCATTACAAAGTATTCAATAAATAGAAGATGGAAAATAATATGTCTTATCAAGTCCCAGAAAACATCTGTCAGCAGCATCAAATGAGTCATCTAATTCAAAATTCACATACAAGTTGAATCTTATTTTTGCCAATGACATGTTTTAGTTAAAATCCACAAAAAAAGATTAACATATATATCAATTAGGGAAAATTATACCTGCCCTGCAAACCTAGGGGAAGGTAATAACCCCACAACTTTTTCATGGTAAACCGCTTAGCATGCCATACATGAGTTCTCAGCCTCTTCGTCCCGTCACCAGAAGTAGAGAAACCACTTTCGGGATTCTTTTTAAGCTCTACTCTCCTACGAATGCGACGCGAAACTTTCTTGTGATCTTTTCCTAAATCAGAGCCATTGCTTTTATCCACTACTCCTAATTTCCACCTCTTCCTAGACCTCTTCTTTGCGACTTGATTGTCATGGGCAGTAGTTCTTCTTCTCTTGTTTCGACGAGAACGAAAATTATTATTCAGTCTATTGGACACAATGGAGTGAAGACTATCCAACTCAGGAGCTCGAGCCTCCGCGAATTTCTGTAAATTGATTTTTCTAGGTGGGATTGACGACGCTTGAGACCGCTTGCCTCCATCGGAAGTCATTCCAAAACCTGAACAATTATTAACTAATCGTAACAAATTATTCTATCAATTTAAATAATTTTTTAGGGTAAAGACTTCTTAGTAGACGCTTGAATCTATTTATTTAATTTTTTTTATTTTTTTTAAGAATACTACTATATAGTATATACAGCGGCAAGTACAAAATCTCCTCAATAACAGCTTGCCGGGTATGGTACAGTAAACTGTGAGGGTTTAAGCAACTAGGGTTTTTGACGGCAAAAAGAATAAAAGCTAGAAAGAAGACATTTTTTTCGAAAATATACCATTTTAAAACTATGGCTCAGCTTTCCCACCTTCTATCTAAATATAGATATCATGACAAAAATAACCTCGCTTTGAGAAAACTAGCTAGCAGATGCGAGAAGCTTCTTCCCTGGCCTAAAAAGGGAATATTTATTTATATAATAAAATAAAAAATAGCGCACCTTTTTCGTAAGAATTTAAATTTTATTGGTGGTAGACGTGAAAAAGCAAATATAACTGAAACGGAAACGGAACATTTTTTTTTTTTGGCTTTACAAAATTATATCAAAGATCACATAAATTAAGCTGGTTTAACGCACGTACAATCGTTCTTATAGCGATCTTAAGATCCGTTTGGGAGTTTTAAGGAAGAAACTAGGGGAATAAACCACAATAACGGTTTTAAAGTAAATTATCTTAACGATATTAAAGGGTTTTTAGTAGCGATTTTTAAAATATTTAATTGTGCTTGAAAGTTTATTTTTTAGTGGTTTTGACCGTTTTTTTAAATGATATATATATATATCTCAATTTCAACTAGTACTTAAGAGTTTTGTTTTTCCAATTATAAGGTAAAGGTTCTTTATTTGTTTTCTATTTACTAGTCTTTTATAATTTCAAATGTGATAAAATTTTCTTATTTTTCATTGTTATTCTCTGCAGCATCTGAAATGATTGAAAAATTGTTGTTTCACTTCTCCAAGAAAGCATCTAGAAATGAGATTTTATTAATTTTTTTTTTATGATTGCTTACAATTATTTTATAATTAATATAGTTGGAGATCCACATAATATAGTTATTTTTTTTAATATATAATTGGGATAATTTTGTAATAGATAGGGTATTTGTAGAATAAAATTTTAAAACCAATCAAAACACCCCGATTTAGAACTTAAAAAATACACTATACTAGTTCTGGGGGTTTTTGAGCTAGTCAAAACTAATGTATAACAAATCTGACAAGTAATGATTTTAGAACACCTCAAAACCATTTTAATTAAAACTCTCTCAAAACCAGTGAAAAAAACCTCAAGTAGACCTTAAAGTCCTTACAAGTAAAAGATATTTTACAACACGGTGCACTGAATATATGTACCAAATGACGTGATAAAATCCTGACCGTTAATTCGTATTAAGTTAAAATTAATCAAATATTAGGTGCATAAAAATTTGATGACTGTAGCATTACTATTTACAACACTATAAGACTTGATGTCCATCAGAGGGATCTATTTTTTTAGGTCTCAATGTCATAGAACTGTGGTTGCGCTATTAAGCATATGAAAAACGGTATAATTTATGTGAATTACTTGGTGCCTATTTTCCTCTGTTTCATGATCTGGGCTAATTTCTATAAATCCGTTGCCAGTCATAATTTCAGACGATACAAAGTCATCCTTGGATGAAACATTTCATCAGTCAGCGACGGTGCAAGGCCAGTCACTGCTTGTGAAACTCATCCTTATTTCAGATCGCACCAACTTTAAACTAGTGATAGAACACACTAAAAAGGTGATAATAAAGTAACAATTGAACTTTATTAAAAAATGAAACGAAGTGGAATTGAAGTACAATCCTGTAAAGTACACATCCAAGTAATAGTACAATTCAAAATCTATACCACTGCTTTAAAGGTTTTCCATAGGTGTAAAGTGGTGACTCGGGGGTCTAAACACACGATAACCCACAAAAACAGAAACACATAATGCGACTACTGAGAGTAGAAGAGCAAAGATACTGGCAGTATCTCCGGAGCTGCCTGTGCCTGACTTTCTTAGCATAGAGCTGCCCGAAGAAATATCCAAGGGTACCCAATCACAATTAATAGAATAGTGTCCAGATCCATGCCATGGGTTCCCATCAACTGGATACCAGAATGCAACAGACATCTTGCTCAACCCGCCAATTGTAAGCTGAGCATCCTGCCAACAGTTACGAAGCAACTCATTTACACCCAATCATTAAAAGGTAATTCCTTATATAGAAACTTACAAAAAATACAACAGCATTATCACATAATATAACTTCATGACTTACTTATCTGCCACTATAAACACTGTTTCAATCACAGGACAAGACTCATCACAAATAAAGCTATAAGCCCCTTACAGACAGAAAAAGTTTCATATTCAAGTTGCACACAGTTTTTAATCACATGATTGGTAAAAAGGTAAGAGGTAAAAACTATAACTTGTGAACAATCAAACTGTGCTTGTAGTGTTGCTAGTTATAATTTAAGGCAAGATCTTCTCTATTATCAGAAAAGCAACAGATTTTACCAGATATCTATAGCCTACTTTTCAAAGATTCAGTGAGTACACAACTTAGGGTTAAAGTTCTTTTGATTTAATCTTAGGTAGAATCTGAACGAAACAGATAAGTATCTAACCTGTTGTAGACGATCCATGGTTCTCAAAGGCCTAGAAAATTCAAAATAATATGTGCCCTTTTGACCACCCGATGCATATGGGCTGTCTTCCTCCACGAAACCTGTGGGAGAGAAATATCAACTATTCATGTTGAAAGAGAAGATGAAAACATATATAAAAGTTCTAAGTTACAAAAAGAAAATGACAAAACACGTGCCATAATCTAGTTGTAGCAAACAAATGATGATTGGCTTAGACAACCAATGGTTGGCTTTCATTTATTATAAAAATATCAATATACATGGAAAGGAAAACTTAAATGTCCAACCTTAAAACGAAAGTTAGTTAACCACCTGAGTGAACATTGAAGCTACTGTGCCACCACGCTCCTTTCCAATCATTCTGAGCACTAGAATCATTTCCTGGCAATGGAGAAAGCCAATCCTTAATACATCAATCGTACAAAACATTTAAACTCCATAAAAAAAGGCAGTTAAAGAAGAAAACTATGCCAAATTACATACAAAAATATTCACATAGAAGAGCCTTCTTGTTGAAGTGAAGCAGCAAAAAAGTTGCAGAAACTATTTCTAGTCAACTAAGATCAGCTCATGATTTTCATATCACACCGAATTTAGACAACTAGCCGCAAGGATAAAGTTTAACAAGATGTCATCATTAAGACAAATAATTTCCACCAACCCGTAGGAAATGAAATAAGTTCATGCTCAAATTAAATTGCTTCATACCAGAGTTAATATAATATAATATACTCCATTTATACAGTATCCAAAGGACCTCATAAAATTTGAAAAGAAAAAAAAAAAAAAAATCCTAAAAATGCTACTTTCCCTTCCTTACTCCAACACAGAAGAAACCCTAAAACATTACATCCAATGGCAAATTCATAACTGTTCTCTTTCCCCACTTTTTGTGTGGTTCTAGATGTCATTCAAGTTGCAATGCCTACGTAACCGCAACCACTGTTAAATCCGACAATAATGCATAGCTTCAACTATTACTCATACCTTCAAAAAGAGTCCAGCAGTGCTTATGTATTAATATTTATTCATAAAGAAGTGAGAAATTTATATCTATGCGAAAGGCTAAAGGTAAAGTAAAGCAAGGATTAAACAACCTTATAGTCTTCTATCCTAAATCAGGTTTTTCTAATCTCTTAATATTTGACAACTTGAAGAACGAGCATGAAGAAGACACTCATAACGATTTAGATAAGATTTAGAATAAGATGGTGAGATTTGGAGACAAAAACAAAAATGAAATTGATTAAATATGAGCATTTGTGAGGTGTAACGGATGAAACAAATAAGAGTATTTGGGGTTTGATTTAATTGAAGGAGCTTAAAAGAAAAGAGAGTAGCAAAAAGGAAAAATGCTGAGGCAATGACAGAAAGGTAATTGCCAAAAAGTAAATGGAAGAAAACAGGGCCAAACTATGAACTATTCCTGCCGGTGCAGCGACATATACCAGGAATTTAATTAAACGATAGTTGAACATTGTCATATAATTTAAAATAAATGTGGTGGTCGTGAAGAGTTTCCACACCATCAAAGAAATGATTCACATTTCAATATTCAAAAAGTTCTTAAAGTGGATGCCAATGTTTGTGGAACATGAATTGCACTATCTGACCCAAGAAAGAAGAAAAAGAAAAGGGACCATCTCACAAAATCTAGGATTTGACTTTGAAGGATTCAACTCCACCTTGATGTCTCTGTAAAAATCGCAGTCACTTTCTTTAG
Organism: Pistacia vera; assembly: GCF_008641045.1. Lineage (NCBI taxonomy): Eukaryota > Viridiplantae > Streptophyta > Magnoliopsida > Sapindales > Anacardiaceae > Pistacia > Pistacia vera. The sequence continues at coordinate 132,511 of NW_022196402.1, forward strand.
CGCCTTCTCCCACTTTGCTTTCCTTTCTTAAGATAATCCTATCTTCTTTTTAACATGTAACACGTTTCATTTGCAATCAACAGAATACTAAAATAATTTAATTCTAAAGTACCTGAAGGGCCAATTCCATCAAGATATCTACAGTGTGGGTTCCAATCATAAACATCGACCAAATGACCAAACCTGTTCACAGAACAAGGATCATAAGATGAGTAGATTATAAATAACCACGAATATATTCTTAATTGTCATGAAGATCAAAATCATTGGGTTGTGGTTCTTCACTTGTCATTTCCATTTCCATCTCTGTTATCTATTGGATTGCCACCATAAAGTCGTCCCGGTATAGCATTTCCAATTGAGAAGTGCATAATGTCAACCTCGTGCCCTTTGCAAGTCTTGTTGGTGCAAGAGTCGGAATGCTCTTTACACCCACCCATCTAACAAAACACAATTTCACAATATTAATTTCATTAAGGTGTAAGTTAATAAAGTGAAAAATAAATTGTGATGGAAGAAGACACTGTCACAGAATAATCAAAAGGATCACTTACATTATGATAGGTAGCATCTTCGCCTACTTGAAACATAAGAGCAACGGAAGGGCACTTTGTGTTTTCGCTGCATTAGGGAAAACAAACTCAATTCAATAAAAGCCTTATATGATGAGAAGAAAAGCATTGCCAATGTGTTATCAAACTAAACCCAATCTGTAGAACTTTCACAAAAGCATGTAATGACAATTCAAAAAGCCAACAAAGAGAAGGATACGGATTCAATGTCATCATGGCAATCAAATGTTTATAAAGATGGCAGACATAAAGTTGATCTCCCTCCAACCAATCTGTATGCAGTATGATGTCATAAAAAGTACCCCGTTCAAAGACAAAACACGGATATGTATACAAAATCAGATTTGTCACTATTAGTGATAAGGGAAGTAGATCAAAATAATAACAAAAATATCGGAATTTAGTTGCGATTCAATTCAGAAAGCAGCAACTACCAGCTAAAAACAAAAAATTGGGAGAGATCAAGTGAATCTAATACGTCAAAATACAAAATAAAATGGTTCGTTCTTGAACATAATCCAGTAGCTTTACTTTCCTTTTCAAATCAAACACTTACCCTTTAGAATACACATACTCCCCATCAACTTGCAACAAAAAGAAGACATCACGACCGTCGTGCAAAGCCTGCAATGAAGCCCATCGAAATTAAATGGTTAAATCCGTTCAAAATTGATTGAACATGTGTTAGCATATCATGAAACTAGGAAAGGGAACATTAAACAAACACTTCTACTACATGAATGTGTTATGGTTTGGATAGAACAAAAGTATACCTTAACGGTCATTTTTCCACCTTTGTACTCGTGGTCATCGTCAGGGTCAAGAGCCAGTAGAAGAGAGAATTCGAAGCCATCAATGTCTTTCCAATCATCGGCGTGACCATCAAGCGTGACAAGTCCTGGCTTGAACTCGGCCTGGACTCGGATCTCAGAGTCAGAATCGCAACTCCACTCACCTGATTCTTCGTGCGAGTTAACCCATCCGATGAACACCGAGCTTAATACTAAAAGTACTAGCGAGACTCGAAGCATAGTAAAGCTCGAAATTTCCAAGCTTGTTTTCTTTCAGTTGCGTTGTTTGTTCTCTTATTTAGTCTGCATTCCTTAGCCGACTCAGAATAAATTCGAACTTGACTTTTATTTATGTAGTACAATGGCTTCTGTCTTTCTGATGTTGTAATTAGCAGAAGATAGTACAACAACTACTATTCTTCTGCACGAAACATTTAAATATTTAGTCTAAATAATACAAATGGTGGACCCAACGTATAACGGGTCTTGGACCCGACAACATCTTATCTATGTGAATGCTTATCGGATAATAATAAGTATGTTTACTCCCCAAATTATTACCCATCTTTTTAATATATATATATATACACACACACGAGTATCATATATAATTTTAACAAAAGTGAACAAAGTGGTTAATAAATTTATGAGTAAGCATAACATTACTCATCTGATAAATGAAGATGTGTCACGTGATGCTTATTATTCGGATAAAAATATATGTTTCTACTGAATATAGATGTGTTTTGTTTAAATCAGACCTATTTTGCCAATACTAAAATTAAAAATATAATTTATATGTATTGAAATAATTGAATTATCATTTTCGTGGCCTTATACCATCTCAGACTGAATATCCTTTTTTTATTATCGTATTTATTTGGGGTGTTCAAAACTAGTTAACTAATTTTGTGAACTGAATCAGTTTTTGGGTTTAGGAATTTTCCTAAACTAAAACCAAACCAGTTTTAATTTAATATTTTATATATTTTTATAATAAATAAGATATTTTTATTTTATTTTTTAATTTAATATTTTTATAATTAATCGATTAGTAAAATTAGTTTTGGTTAATCGGTTTCCATATTCTTTCATATCGATAATCAAACCGAAAATTCGGTTCGTTTCAATTTTTGCATTTTTTTTTTTAACGCCCCTAATATTTACTAATATTTCTTTAAGCAGAAATGAATCTAAGACTAATCGTATATGCAGCTTGTTTAACTTTCATATTGCTGCCTTTATTCGACCAATCCACAGGTTGCTATAATATAAGTACACCTTGCATATCCAATAACTAATCATATCCTAGTTACCAAGAGATGTTATTAGTTGTTGGCTGCATTAATTAATTAGGATGTGATTAGCAAGAGATTTATTGAAGCATGGATTAATTAATAACATCCCACCTCAGAAAAATCAAATCCATCAACATCCAAAGTGAAATAATAAAGAATATCCATAAGTTACCATCTCTGTATGTTATAAGTTAAATTAACTTGTAATGTACTATTTGTTAAAACTTTACATTATGACTTTTATTTATTTTTTTAGATTTATCACGTAATTATATTTGATGATACATAATCTATAATGATTTATCAAGGATAAAATAATATATGATGAATGTTATTTTTGCGCTTTGATTTAATTATCCGATACTTAAATCGTATCTCAAAATTAATTAAGGTTTCCTTTAGAAAAACCTCTACTGCATTGCTCTTTTTTTTTTTTTTCTTTAGAAAACTACTTAAAAGATGTTTTTTTTTCTTTTGATAAGTTAAGATATGATATTTTAGATAAAACTTTTCTTCTATTTTTACCATCTCTTCAATTTTCATGTTTTCGCTCTTACAATTTTAGTACCAAGGTGACTTTAGCACTAAAATCCACGTGACTCTAGAAGAACTAGAGTCATTAGAATTTTTATTTTTTTACAAATTATTCTCTCAATCAGTGTTAAAAAATAAATATCAAAATTTCTTTAAACTAACAAATAAATTAACTAATTATATTTTATTAACAAAATTAAGAAACAAAATATATTGTTTTTAAAAATAAATAATGAATGTATATAAGAATTGTTTTAATTTTCTAAAAATAAAAAATGAAAAAAATAGATTTTTTTTACTCTAGAGTTGATTGAACTCTACTGACTTGAGAAATAAAATGGTTTTTCTTAACTGCTGGAGTGAATAGGGTAAAAATGAAAAGAAATTATGTGAAAAGTCTTAATTACTAAGTCAATTAAAAATAAATCAAATTTCAATTTGACTTTTTTTAAAAAGTTTTTAAGTAATTATGTTTTTTTTTTTTTTTCCTCAGACAATACAACTCTTTTTAAATTTGGTCCCTTTTTTTTTATTTATTTATTCAACGAGGTCATAAATCGTATTGATTATTATATTTTCATATTGCATTATTACAATACTTTTTTTCCTGATATAATATCAATATTAATTGGATCTTGTTGTGTGTGATTTTTTCACCAAACTCGGGATATCGCAAGGATATAGCTCGACTCAATATCAATTCGATTTCACCGATTGTCTGACCCAGCATAAGCTCGTCGACATTCAGCTCGACCCAGCACAAACTAGTCGCGAACAACCCGAATGATCACTCAATCAATTCCCAGATAACTTCAGATCCCAGATATTGTAGGGAAGACTAGATCAACAGAAATCTCAACGCAATCACAGCGCCCAATTGCGAGAATATCGGAATTGCATTTCGAATCAATTGTGATCCCTTTATTTTCGCTCTTTCATTTTTACAAATCTTGTATATAACCCCCCTACAACGATGGAAAAGAGGTTATAACATTTTCATTATAACTCTAATTGTAAGCTTTCACAACAAATACAAACACAATGGACGTAGGCTCAAGAGTTTATCTCGCCGAACCACTTTAAAAATCTTTTTGTTATTTACATTATTGCATTCATTGTTTTTCATCGTTGATTACCCGTAATCACGCACATATCGGTTCTGATCCCACCAAGGTTGATCGAATCACTCTAGTTGGTGCAGATTTCTATATCAACATTTTGGCGGTAGAAGGAGGGCGCCCTCCATCAACATCTCAAGTATTCCGGCAAACAGTTACAATACCCAACCCAATCCAATCCAGGCATACAATGGTGCACACCAGATCAAAGACCACCACCGGAAACCTTGAAAATATGGAAATCACCCACCAAGAAGTGCAACAGGATGTCGACCGCCCATGTCGCCAACTCAACACGTCACAAACCACCAGGGGGCAGGGACTTCAAACCCCGAGAACAGCCAGCTGGTGGAAATGATCAGACAATGGTTGCACAGATGGTGCAACAAAACATGGCTGAGCTGAGGAACCAGCAACCAACTGCCCAGAATCTCAACCAACCATGCTTCACCAATACCACCCCAACAGATATGAATTCTGCAGGTGGTCGAGCTGCTTCGTCAGTGCCGAGAGGCGACCAACACCCTTTACATGGCAAAGTGCACTCCACTCACGAGCGTGAATCCTGCGGGCAGACTAAACCCGGAAGGCGACCAAGGAAGCAACCGCGAGGGGAAAGCGAAAACAACGGACATCCCCAAGACACTCAACGAAATCCCCAGTGTCAGCGTGCAGGTATTAACCCATGCCCAAGACAAGATCGATATTCGCAGGCTTGCGAGACGAGCCAAGTGCGTCAATCTGGAAATGACTGACGTTTCGATTGTAACTGACGTCGTAAGCAAGACACTGACGATTATGATAACACTTATTAGCTTAGTCATCATGACTTGACCTCACGCATCAACGCGCACACTAGAGGGACCTCACAAGCAACAGATTTGCGAACCCATTTGCTCAAAATGAGGCTGAACAAAGCCCACCAGGGCAACCACAACGAAGACTTAGATTGTATGAAGAAAATGCTCAACGATCTGAGAGCCCTCTAGAATGGCACGACGAAGGAAATAGTAAGTTCCCCTTTCACAGAGGAAGTTCGTCAAACCCCGCTTTCACAAGGATTCAAGGTGCTAGAGAGCAAGTTTGACGGAAGCAGGGACCCCAGAGATCACCTCGACAACTTCAATGAACTGATGGAGCTACACCAGGTCAATGACTTAGCGAAATGTCGATGCTTCGCAGTCACATTGGTAGGGGATGCCAAGAGGTGGTATATGAGGCTCAAGGTGAACTCTATCAACTCTTGGCAATAATTCTCCTCGTTATACGTGCCATACTATGAAAGCGCATGACCTACTCAGAGTCCCGACAGCCACCACGTTAAACCCTTCTTAAAGCCAAAACCGTTAGAGACTCACATGAAAACCCTAAAACGCTTAACGTGGCCACTACAGTGACCACCCTTTGATGTGAAAACCAGAAAAACAGGAAAAGAAAGGGAAAAGAACCTTACCGGAGTGAGAGAAGCGTAGAGGATCGCCGGGAAGAGCGCCATGATAATGATAAAACAATAGAGGAATGCACAAGAATGCCAGAAAACTTTCATGGACTGAATGAGGATTTTGACGACTTCGCCACCTTTTATAGTAGCTTGCATGGGAGACAAAAGGGCAAGGTTTGATCGTAACTGTCAAGTTGTAGTGAATCTTGACCCTTCATTCGTCGAGCAATCTTAGCTTTTAGGCGTGGTCACGTGTCCACTATCCGTTGGGGGCAACAAACCGTCAAATTGTTATACTGATAATCGTCGTCACACGTCGCCTCGACTTCGCGCGTGGACAGCTGCAGTCTCTCACGTGTAACGAAACGTGACTGACAAAAGGTTGTCGCATTTTATGCACCGTGACTGCATAGAAATTACATGTTTGCCCTAACTTTTGATATTCTAAGTTTGACAGGTATCATTGGAAGTAAACAAGTGTGAAGCACGTCGATCGGACATGAGCTCGACCAAACCCACATCCAATGACCAGTTATCATTCCGAGCTTGCCATCAAATCGGGCAGTAGTCTTCGAAGCTCAGAACGAGCCTCAAACATTACGGGGCAGATATTGTGTATGATTTTTCCACCCAGCTTGGGATATTGCGAGGATATAGCTCGACTCGGTATCAGCTCGATTTCACCGGTTGTCCGACCTAGCATAAGCTTGTCGGCATTCAGCTCGACCCAGCATAAGCTAGTCGCGAACAACCCGAATGATCACTCAATCGATTCTTGATAACTTCATATCCCAGATATTGTGGGGAAGACTAGATCAACAGTAATCTCTGCTCAATCACAACGCCCAATTGCGAGAATATTGGAATTGCATTTCGAATCAATTGTAATCCCTTTATTTTCGCTCTTTCCTTTCAATAAATCTTGTATATAAACCCCTTACAACGATGGAAAATGAGTTATAAAATTTTCATATAACTCTAATTGTAAGCTCTCATAACAAATACAAACATAATAAACGTAGGCTCAAGAGTTTATCTCGCCGAACCACTTTAAAAATATCTTTGTTATTTATATTATTGCATTCATTGTTTTTAATCGTTGATTACCCGTAATTACGCATATATCGATTTCGATCCCGTCAAAATCGATCGAATCACTCTATTTAGTGTATATTTATGCAATAACACTACCCAAACATCACTCCCTTACAACATCCTCTTACAACATGACATGGTAGCTGACGTGGCAGATGCCACCTCATCTGCCACGTCAGCCAGATGTCAAGTCACTCCCCCAAAAAATAAAAATAAAATTTCTCTAACCCTAAATTTCAAAATTTACCGTTACCCCATGAATCAAATTTTAATCCTAAAATTCATTTGCAAACCCTAAAGTTCAAATCTCCTTTCCTCTCTCTCTCGCGACCTCTCCTACCACCACTTGAGCCCTCTTTCCCCTCCAGCTCATCCTCTCCTCCTTATCTTCATGGACTCTCGAAAGTTGTTCAGTGTTAAGATAAGATTTCAAAAAAATCTCCAAATTTACACCCAAAAACCTTAAGATCTCCGAGCTTTTCAATGTTGCTTCAATCCAACTAAAGCTTCTGGTTTTTCGATTAGAAACATGAATTTCACAGCAAGTTTTTGCAGGAACTTGAGTTTGCTGCCAGTGTAGTTCTTACTGCCATGTTCGTCTTCAGCCATTTTTAGCTTCTTTACATGTTCCTCGCGTGGAACGCTGTCGTTTTGCAAGTTTTTTTCAAGGTAATATTTTTAGTTTGTTTTGTTTCTTAATTTATTTATTTTTTTGGTTTCCTAAGTAATGAAGTACTGTGTTTAATGTATATTTTGCAGGAAGAAGAAAGAGATTGTTTGTAGAGTAACTAGGACAGATAGAGAACCAGATAGCAATAATGATAAAGTGATTTTTTCTTTGAATGTTCAATTTTTTTTTTGTTAAGATTCGATGCAGATGAAATGCATTTGTATGGTTATTGTTTTTTTAAGCAACTATTTTGAATTTGGTCTTGGGGCTTGGTTTTGGCCCTACAAAGCATACTCTTTTATCAAATGTTTGTGTTTCGTTAATTGATATTGAAGTTTATATGAATATATACAAGAAAAGCAAATAAATGAAGATGGGGCAAACCCACCTGCCGCTGATACCCCTTAGAAAAATGATAAACCTGAGCTTGATTCGAAGCTTGATGATGTGAATCAGATAACTAGCAATGATATAGAAACAAATGGTCTAGGTGGTGGTGTGCAAGTATTTATTTCTGATTTGCGTGGAGCTTAGATTTTGGAATTGTTACTTTAAAGCTTGTGATAGTTCTTAATATAATTGTTTGGTCTCAATAGATAATGGAGGCAGCCCAAGCTTCAGTTGGATTGTCAAGTAGTTACTGTGGCTATGCATTGTTGCTTTAGATTTCTGCATTTTATGTGAGGCCATGATTTATGTGCAGCTGGTGTAGATTGGTGGGTGCCGGATAAGAAGCATGGGCATGTTGTAGTTTTTGCACTATGTAGATTGAGCAGGTGTGCAGGTTGCAGTTTATTTATGCAGTTTCCAGGAGTCTTGGGCAGTATGTGCATGGTGGTGTGTGCTTGAATTGAAGTAGTGATCTGGACAGTGCTATGTATGGAGGTGCAATGTGATTGCTGAATTTTCTACAGTTTCTAGGTGAAGGCTTCAGTTTGGTTGTCTTGTGTAGTCTTACTGTTTGTGTATAAGGATTGTATATACTTGGTTGCTCTTGTTTCTTTTTGTGTAGTTTGATCCCTTGGGCATGTCTAAGGTCTTTGCCTGTGTAAAATGGATTGTTTATGCAGTTTCCAAGAGTCTTGGGCAGTATGTGCAGGGTGGTGTGTGCTTGAATTGAAGTAGTGATATGGATAGTGGTATGTATATAGGTGCAGCGTGATTGCTGCATTTTCTGCAGTTTTTGGGTGAAGGCAGCTAGTGTAGATTGGTGGGTGTAGGATAAGAAGCCTGGGCATGTTGTAATTTTTGCACTGTGTAGATTGAGCAGGTGTGCAGGTTGCAGTTTGTTTATGCAGTTTCCAGGAGTCTTGGGCAGTATGTGCAGGGTGGTGCGTGTTTGAATTGAAGTACTGATCTGGACAGTGGTATGTATGGAGGTGCAGCGTGATTGCTGAATTTTCTGTAGTTTCTGGGTGAAGGCTTCAGTTTGGTTGTCTTGTGCAGTCTTATTGTTTGTGTATAAGGATTGTATATACTTGGTTGCTCTTGTTTCTTTTTGTGTAGTTTGGTCCCTTGGGCATGTCCAAGGTCCTCGCCTGTGTAAAAGGGAGTGCGATTTTTAGGATGTAATTCTTTTATTTTTTAATAAAATTAGCAGGTTTACCTAAAAAAAAAAAAGAAACCTGGATTTTTAATGTTTGTAATTAACTAAAAGCAGATGATACATTATTTCTACCATCACAGTTTCAAGAGGAAGAGCTGGCTTATCTCTGGTACCAAAAAGAACAAATAGAAAAAACAAATGTGAATTGTATTACGGATCATGTGCAAATACATGAAAACCATATTTATTCACATGAAAGAAAATAAAAGTTTATGATATCTCCACAACTGATTTTTTCTCCAGTTTCATCCTAAACAGCTTGTTCCATCCTAACATCCTAAACAATAAGTCCAATTTAACAAACTCCGTCCTAACATCCTAAACAACAACTTTTCTGCAGCTTCTCAAATTCACAAAGTGGAGAAAGACTGCACAAATTCTGATTTTTTCAAATTCCGCACAAACTGGAGAAAGATTGCAACTTCTCAAATTCTTCAGCTGCAGCAGAAACTGCCCAAGCTTCCCATCCAGCAAATTGAGAAAGATTGCAACAGAAAAAAGACAAGCATCAGATTATAAATAGAAAAAAGACATGCATCAAATTATAAATAGAAAGGAAAATACATGGAAAACTAAAATTCCTTCTCAGCACTGAACATATATGCATCAGATTATAAACAGAAAAAAGACATGCATCAGATTATAAATAGAAAGGAAATACGTGGAAAACTAAAATTCCTTCTCAGCACTGAACATATATGCATCAGATTATAAATAAAAAGACATGCATCAGATTTATGAGCATTTGAACATATATGCATGAACATCACATACCATGTAAACAAGGCTACCATAGACTTGTGCCACTCGATCTTGAAGACCAGCAATGATACCAAGTTCCTTCTCAGCACTAAGGACCAAATTTGGCTTGATTTCCACTTTGACCAAATGTCTGACCAGCAATGATAACAAGTCAAAATTATGAAGAACAATGAAACATCAACTTAAACACCAACTTAAGCATCAACACAATAATAAATAACTTACCTACCCCATAAGATCAATACTTGAACATTTAACATTTAACAAAATCCAAGATCAGTCAACTCCAAAAGATCAGGCAATTGTAGGCCATAAACCCATAATTACAGCATCACAAATCAAAGAAAAAATAAAAATAAAATAAGAATCAAGATCCACATTGAACATTTAACAAAATCCAATACATTGCTTAAGTTTTTTGTTTTTTTGTTTTGGTAATCCTAGTAATTTTATAAGGAATAAAAGAATAATAGTCAACAAAGGGGACTCCCCTTAAGAGCAATCACCTTAGGCATACCTAAGGAGAATGAAACAAAAAAAGAAAAGGGCAAGGAAGGATAAACAATCCTTATACACAATAGATATGCCCACAGAGAATGAAACAAAAAAGAAAAGGGCAAGGAAGGATAAACAATTCCTGTACACAATAGACCCTATCAACTCTATACAAAAGGAGCCAACAAAAGCCATCAAAAAATAGGCTCATGCATCCTGCCTACAAAGCAAAAACACTACACAGCACCAAAGACCACCATAATCCAGCAATCCTACAATCATATAACACAAGTTGTGTTAGTTATCAATAAATAGAAAAAAAGAATAATAAAATAGTCAACAAAATTGATAATTACTAAATTTTCACCTTCAGCTTTTTTAATCAATTTATTGCTTTCGCAATTTCTTCTCTTTACGAACAATTTGTTCAAGCTTTGATTGCTTTCTTTTGAATGGAGGGCGACCTTTGCTTCGCACAGCACGTGGAGTAAGAATGTTACTGCTCCCCTCTTTAGTAGTATCATCAACACCTTCACAATTCGTTCTGCTACTAGTTGACACATTTAGTCTTTTACCAATTCCACCAACACTTTCATTCGACATCAATCTGTTTTTCATATCGTTGATAATTTCTATCACCATATTACAATCATCCTCATTGCTTGATGCCAAATCTGCTACCGTAGAGAATAAATTACACATCTGATCAAATCGTTGTCCTTCAAGGGTGGTGTTCCAACTATTGTAACTTATCCTAACCTTGGTATGACATCTGTTTATATTTTTACTCCACCACCTTAAAATGTACTTTTCTGGTACATTATGAATCAACACCATAATTGCATACCGACATAAAATTCCTCTAAACTCAAACAACCGACAATTGCATCGAATGTCACAAGTTGCTTCATCAAAGCAAACCATAAAAGGAACACGACGATGAGTCTCTCCAACCACAACATCTTCTTCTATTATAAATTCCATACAGGAATCAGTCTCTTTGAAAGAAGATAAATCATAATAGATCTTAGCCGCTAGCTCTCGTTGAAACTCTTTGAATTTCGCAGTGGTATACGCATCTTGAAATTGTTTCTCAATAGCATAAGTCATTATGCAAGGGATCCATGATCTAAAAGATTTAAAATCAGCCTCCCTTTCTTTTCTACTTTATCCTGCAATGCATTCTCATATTGCTCCACAAACTGTTTTAAAGTGGTTTTTGAATTAACATATCCATCAAAGAATGCATGCATACTTTCACTGCGTTGAGTAGTAGACATACCTGCCCAGAAAGTGTCTTCTACAAAAGCTAGCACCCAACGTCGTCTTTCATTATACAATCCAAGTAACCAACCATTATCATGAAGGTTGTATTTATCAATGAACATATTCCACCGTTCTTCAAACTCCTTACATGTCAATGAATCATACACGACATTTTGCAAAGAAAATTTAATACATTCATATTGACTATAACCTCTTAACGTTTCGGGCAATTTTTTCATTATATGCCACAAACACCATCTATGTCGTGTGCCAGGGAACACAATCTCGATTGCATTTTGCATTGCCTTATCTTGATCAGTGATTATTGCCTTAGGAGCACAATTCAACATACATACAAGCCAAGATTGAAATAGCCAAACAAACGTCTTTGTGTCCTCATTGGAGATTAATCCACAACCTAACAGTATTGAATGGCCATGATGATCAACACCCACAAAAGCATCAAATGATATATCATACTTGTTAGTCAAATATGTAGTGTCGAATGTCACAATATCACCGAATTCTTTAAATGCGGCCCTACTTCTTGCGTCCACCCATAAAACATTCTTTAATCGACCATCTTCATCTAAATCCATTATGTAGAAGAAATTCAAATTCTCATTTTGCATTTTCAGAAAATATTTTTGGATTGTAGAAGCATCTCCAACACCAAGTTGTAGCCTCCTAACTTTTTCAATGTAGTTTCTATAATCTTTTTGTAGGAAAGGCAAATTCTCACCACTGCCAGCTTCAACTAACAAGGAATTGAAGTTCTTGTTTAGTCTAATCCTAGCCTCGTCATTCAATTCAATCTTCCTTTTCACATATGGTTGTATAATTTGATTGCTCTTAAAATATCTTGTTTTTCCAGGACTACTAAGTTCATGGTTATGATCAATGACAATTGACAATATTTGCCATTTTCCATTAGAATGTAGAGATGTAGTAATGTGAGCCTTACAATCAGTTTTTGTCACCGGATGCATTTTAAAGGCATTTCTAGAGTTATTGTTCCACTTCCCGCTATAAGAACAAGCCAAGGTTGCATATCTCAACTCTCCATCATCTCCTTTCCTTGAAGATCTTATAATAGCTTCAAAACCTCTTTTGTTCCCATAGCTTTTGTAGTATTGTAAAAGCTCATCAAATGAATCAAAAACCATTCCAGGCTTAGGCTCCCAATCCTTTTCTGCGTTTCTTGTATCTTCTATTTCTTGAAAGTGATTATCCTAATTTATTGATATTATAATAACCAAAATTAGAATATAATCATACTTAAAAAAGGGTATAAATAATATTAAATTAAATTAAATTCATATTAACAAATAAAAAGAGATTGCAAAGACTAAATTACCTCTACGACATTGAATTGAGCAGAATAGTTCTCTGAACTTTTTTGACTGCACTCTTCCATCTTTGAGGGTGGTGGTGGAAGAGGAAGAGCAAATGACGACAGTTTACGATGGTGGTGTGGTTAGGAGTGGTCGTGGTGCGATTGAGGTTGGTGGTGGCGGCAGAGTTAATAAAAAATTCTGTTAGTACTAAAAATCTGCTTCAAAAAATAAAACCTATAATTAGCTAAATAAACAAAAATAGTTCACTCAATATTTTCGTGCTTTCCTGTTTTCATATATGTCACAAACATGCATGCATGCTATCTACCGTACCCATCATCAACTTACTCCAATTAGCTCCCATTCATTCATTGCAAGAGTAATTCAAATCACAAGAAAAAGTAGCATAAAATTGCATATTAATATCAATGGTCCAAATGCATTATCATATCATAAATTTCATTAAACTCTTAAGGGAATGAAGTTCAATTTGAAAAAAGGAGTAATGAAAACAAGAAAGCACGAACATGTTGCCATCCATTCCAAACTCCAAACGAATCAATAAACATGTTATTCCTATATTCCATCCAGTGGCGTAAGACTGAACAAATTAGCTCTGTCCTAAACAACAACTTTTCTGCAGCTTCTCAAATTCACAAAGTGGAGAAAGACTGCACAAATTCATTTCAAAATTTGTCCCCACCTCATTTGTTACTGTGAGAAAGACTGCACAAATTCTGATTTTTGCAGTCTTTCTCACAGTAAAAAATGAGGTGGGGACAAATTTTGAAATTCACAATTAAGAAAATAAAAGAGACATAGATAGACCGTGAGTGGCGAAAGACTGCAGCAGTGAGAGGAAAGGGTGAAAGTCTTTCTCCACTTTGTGAATTTGAGAAGCTGCAGTCTTTCGCTAATCATTTTTTATTGTCTCTTTTATTTTCTTAATCCTATCAGAATTAAGAAAATTAAGAAAATAAAAGAGACAGAGACAAAGAGAGAAAGAGAGAAATAAGGGACATGATGGACATACGGATGAAAGGGAGCAGTGAGAGGAAAGGGAGAAAGCCTTTCTCCAGTTTGTGAATTTGAGAAGCTGCAGTCTTTCGCCACCCATTTTTGACTGTCTCTTTTATTTTCTTAATCATATCAGAATTAAGAAAATAAAAGATATAGAGACAGAGAGAGAAATAAGGGATATGATGGACATACGGATGAAAGGGAGCAGTGAGAGGAAAGGGAGAAGGCTAGAATTGCTCCTCAGGAGGTCGTTGATGGAAGAGTAGAGAAGGTGATGGAGGAAACCAAAGTGGTCAACACAATCAAGGTGGTCGAAATTCCGTAGACCTGACAGATGAATACCCAACGGAGCTGGTGCAGAGGTCGACCTGGTGCGGCTGTGGTGGCGACTGCGTTTCGCCTGAGATTGGGGATTGTGCTAAAAATTGAAAGGAAATCTGGGAAAAACTTTAGGGTTCGAATTTGAGTGAAAATGAAATTGATTTAGGATTTGGATTCCGGGGAAATCAAATTTGGAATTTGTGATTGTGAGAATTTTTTTTTTTTAAATTTTTGAAGGGAAGTGACACGACATATGATTGACGTGTCATGTTGTAAGGGAGTGATGTTTGTGTAGTGTTATTGATATTTATGTACCAACAGGTCTAAATAACATTATCTATTTAGCAAATATCACCAATCGGCTCAAAGATCATTGAAACAATTGCTTGCCTGTCTCCGTAACTTTATTATAGTGATAATTAATTGTCGAGCATTCGCCTGTACCGTTATACCCGACCCGAACCATCCAGCCCGTCTTATTATTTGTTCGGAGTCTTCGGACTATGCTTAAGTGAGACTCGGGCGCAAGCTCATTCAAAACCCATGTAAACCCTTTAATTAAAACAAACAAGCCAAGACGAGAGTAGTGCCTTTACCGAGTGATTATTTTATAACTCTTATGTAAAGCACTGGATCCGCTCTCTCACCAATTCATAACACTCTTGTCAAGCAACAAACATCACTTCGCAAAGAAAACTCAAGAAATGAAGATCAGGGACGTTCTAATATATTCCCTGATCGTCATTTACACTATCTCAGCCGTCTCCGCTGATTCGATTCACGGTTGTGGTGGCTTCGTCGAGGTGAATCTTTACCCTAATTGCGTCCTCCACTTGTTCTGCACATTGTTATCAAGAATACGCAAGAAAGGCAATCAAGAATCTTTAACCAAGATTCTTGGAGTGGAAATTGTTAATTCACATCTTTTTGGTTTACTGAAGCTTAATTAAACCGAACAAGAGACTGCGGATCTAACTTTCTTGATCTCATTTTTTAATTTTATTTATGTTCACTGTACGGACCACTACTCTTCTAATCAAGAATTGCTGTTTTATAGGCGAGTTCGTCACTGATAAAGTCGAGGAAGGCGACTGATTCAAGGTTGGATTATTCTCGTGTCACTGTAAGTATCACTACTGTTTATTACTAATCAAATGTTATCTATTGAATTTCCGATTCTACTCCGTGTAGAAGAATCTTGAAACTCTTCTACAGGAATCTTGAAACTCTACAACATGGATCTTGAAACTCATTGTTAGGATATGATAATCTGTCTTTTCAATCTTTAGGTTGAACTACGCACGGTTGATGGATTGGTGAAGGACAGTACGCAGTGTGCTCCCAATGGTTATTACTTCATTCCCGTGTATGATAAGGTATTTTTCAACAATGTTTATTCTTGCATTAATGGATGGAGCGATGTTATTTAAGTAATTATTGTTTCGCCATGGTCTTTTTCAAACAAGCTTTTGAACACAATAGAACGACTAGTCTGCCTTGCAGATTGTAAAGTATGAGTTTAACACCAATAGTTGGTTAAGTGGTAAAGTTTTCGACAAAGAGGTCCATGGTTCAGATCCCTTTGTGCCACCTGCTTAGGACATGGTATCCCACAAGTTATCTAATTACCGAGGTTGTAGTATGGACCTATTGAGCATGTTTGAAAGTTCAAAGGATTTCTAGGTATTAAAGAAAAAAATAAATCAGAATACAAATTCATTAGGTTGTTTTAGCATGGTTCTTTCGGACATAAATGAGTGTGCTTTCAGATTTTCCACTCATCATAATTGGTTGGTTTGTAATTTGAATTGGGAGGGATTATTGTAAGTTTGCATTTCACTTTCTGGAAGATGCTGCCGTCCATGTGCGGTTTTTCAGGAGCCTTTCACTTGTGTTCTCTTTGATTGCGTATAATCTTTGAGCATCTGTTTTGTAAATATTGGAGTCTGACTTAACACAATCAAGTGCCTCCTACAATCTTGCTATGCTATGGCAAGAAGATTTGCGAATTGCACGGGTAGTTTATGTGAAATGATATTTTGTAAATGCAATATGCTTGATTTCATGAGCTTATTTTGTGGTTTAGATCTGCTTTGTTTATCTTTATCATGCTTTGGCTTACAGCTCTGTAAACTTTGCTCTTGATTTATTGAAATTTCCTTTTTAAAACTTAACAGGCATATCTGCTTTATGTTTGTGTGACACATCCAGTTTCTGCTTATATTGCTTGGTTCACCTGATCACTTCTATTTCTATTTGCAGGGTTCATTTGTAATTAAAGTCAATGGACCAGAAGGATGGTCATGGGACCCAGATAAAGTTAGTAATTTCATTGATATTTACGCAAACTTCTTATGCATTGTGCTTCTCTTCTGACACATCTTTTATATTATTTAATTTGCTTGATTTTTAACCCCACAGAAAATTAATTTGTAGGTGCCAGTCACTGTTGATGATACTGGTTGCAATGGTAACGAAGACATTAATTTTCGTTTCACAGGGTTCGTTAAGCATTATTCATAATTTGATCTCAGTTTCATTTTATGTTCAACTGGAGTTCAGTGCTCATGCTCATGCCAGATATATTTGTAATTCACTGTTCACATGTTTATGTATTGTAGCTTTACCATCTCTGGTAGAGTTGTGGGAGCTGTTGGTGGAGAGAGCTGTTTGGTAAAAGATGGTGGTCCTTCAAATGTGAATGTTGAACTTCTCTCTCATGATGGTGATCTCATATCATCAGCTGTAACATCATCTGGAGGCAGTTACTTGTTCAAAAATATTATTCCTGGTATAAAGGGCCTGTGTTGTTATTTTTGGCACACACGGCCGTACACATATTCTAACAACAACATGGCTCTTTTGGTGCAGGAAAATACAAACTACATGCGTCACATCCTGATTTGAGAGTTGAAGTTAGAGGTTCCACGGAGGTTGGATGCTATGTTTCAGTTTTATTTTTCCCTTTTGGGCATTTAAACCACTTCTTCTTCTTCCTTCTCTCCTTTGCCACTCATAAATTTGCATGCCATGTTTTTTCTGGTAAATATACAGAATTTTGAAATTGAATCATATGTACATGTTCTTGCAGGTGCAACTGGGGTTTGAAAATGGTGTAGTTGATGATATTTTCTTTGTCCCTGGGTATGACATTCGTGGGTTTGTTGTTGCTCAGGTATTTGGAGGCAGCAGTTGCATGAAACTGCATTTTTATCTGTATTTCTTATAAGTTTTGTTTGAATTTTTGCTTATTTTTAATGTATTCTTATATATGAACACCTTTCTCCTTTATTTTTAATATGGTAATTCTCTTTGGAGATAGGTCATTTTTTGGTAAATGATTTAAGAATATAATTTTTATCATCAATTCCTATACATTCTGCGTAGAAAGTTTTATTTATTCAAATTTGGAAGTGTTAAGTTTGGCTGTAGACCAATTATCATCTGAAAATGTGTTATGTTGTGGTTTTTATTGATAACTGGATGCCACTTTTATTGTCCTGATAGGGAAATCCAATCTTGGGAGTTCATTTATATTTATATTCAGATGATGTTGTTGAGGTAGACTGTCCCCTAGGTTCTGGTAATTCCTCGGGACAAAGAAAAGCTCTCTGTCATGCCATATCTGATGCAGATGGAAAGTTCACCTTTAAATCAATACCTTGCGGTAATTCTATTCCTAATGTTAATTCTGTTTATGCTGTTTATATAATAACAAGCAAGTTAAAAATGCATTCTGGAAAGCTTTGAATTGCTTCAAATTTAGTCATTTTGGTCACTGTTGAATTTGTTTCATTTACATCCGTGCTTCCAGTGTCTTGCATCACATTATTTTTTCTTTGCTTGAACTAGTTCTAGCGTAAACTGTCTTTAGCAAAAGGTGCAGAAGTTTAACTGTTTCTTTTTTCTGGTTTGGCAAATATAAAGAGGATAGAGATGATGTCCATGAATGAAAATGTTTTAGTTTTCTGACGAGACATTAAGAACTTGAATAGGTTTTTTGTTGTTTTGGGATTCAGGGTTCCTGTAACTCAGAGCTTTAAGTCACATTGTTTTATTTTTTAGCTGCTTGACTTTCTCATATGCTATTGAAGGAACGTGAATTAAATTGAAAACAATATGTGATCTTCATATCTAACATAATTACAGAATCTGATGTTTCCATGGATGAAAAGAAATAATAAAGATTAAAGCAACTTATAACATCCTGGATTAGATGGTTAGATTCACATTTATGTTCAATGGATGTTTTTATTTCCCACTTATGGAACCATCTACTTTATTACCGTTTCTGTAGGTGACACACCAAAATTAGCTGGATTCATATATTTTTTTAAGCAGAAATTAAATGGGAGCATTATCTTGCATATTGGCAATTATTTTGTGTTTCTATTGATTTAATGCCTTATGATGTTGATTACTTACAGGAGTTTACGAACTTGTACCCTACTACAAGGGTGAGAATACCGTATTTGATGTTTCTCCTGCTCGCATCTCAGTTTCTGTTAAGCATCAACATGTAACTGTTCCTGAAAAGTTCCAGGTAAGATGGTTAATCGCTCGTATGAAGGATTCATAATGTGCATTCTTCTTACATGAGCCTGTTTCTATCTGGTTAGTCCTTGTATGCTACTGCTTGGTATGAGTTAGTCATCCATCTTATGATATTGGAATGTGGATATCGTAAATTGTGCCCTAACCGTGGAATTTCTTATATCTTTGATGGGGAGCCACTTTTTTCCTTCTCTTTTTAAATTCTTCAGCAGTATTGACAATGTTTTTTAGTCCTTAATTCCACCTGATTATATGAATTAATTCAGTTATGTATTTTTTTGTTCTTTTAAATTTTTGAAGGTCACAGGATTTTCTGTTGGAGGTCGCGTAGTTGATGAAAATGACATGGGAGTGGAGGGAGTTAAAATATTAGTTGATGGTCATGAGAGGTCTATCACGGACAAGGAAGGCTATTACAAGCTTGATCAGGTACTGTGGATAATGCTTGATGATTAATTTGCTTATGTGGTAATAAGATGGACTTTGTGTAATAATTATTCATGATTAGTTTTGATTTACCTTTTCTTTAGGCCACAATTTGTTTATTTATAGAACTGGGGATACCAGATGTGTGTTTTATCCAGTCAAAACATCAAATTTGCCGTTTCTTATCTGCTCTCTGTTGTTTGTTTGGTATTTTTTTTTTTGTAATCAAATTGAAGTTTGCTTGATGGAAGAGCATAAGTTATTTATTTCAGTTTGTTCTTGACTGATTTTAGTTAGATTCTACTGTAGTTTGTGGAACAAATGCAAACTCTGGATATAAGTCTTATCCTTGGTTTATTTTATTGTATCTCACTTTCATAAAGAGTGACTGTTTGTTNCCAATTCAACTTTTTTTTAACTTTTTTCAAAAAACGTTTCCCAAAACCCCCAAATTTTGAACCAAACGAAGCCCTAATTTTTGGTTTGGTTTGGTTTTCAGATTATTTCTCCCACCCCTAGTGAGAACACGTCGTTTACTAAAAAAAAAAAAAAAAGAGGATAAAAACTTCCAAACTGAAGAGACAAAATCTTATATACTAAGCCATGATTAAAACAAGATAGGGTATTTAGTTGCCACGATAGTTACCTACTCACCTAATTAACCTTAAAATAAAAATCTCCTTTAAACGTTTTTAATACTATTAAAAAAGCAAATTTTATAAACTAATTTAATACCATAATTATTATAATAATAATATTAATTAAACATTACTTTATAATAACAAGAAGAATGATATATGAAATTATAGATAATAAACCTGGAGGGGTTGATCTGATAGTCAAAGAGGTTTATTTCTTTTTTTTAGTTTCTAAGTTCAAATATTGGGGTTATCTACTATAATAATATTGTAACTTATCTGTTCATTTAGACTTGAAAGATATTCAATAAATCTTATTGAAATACTATAACTTATCTGCTCTTTTGGACTTGTAAGATATTTAATAAATCTTATTGAAATGCGCATAAACTAGACGGATAAGAAAAAAAAATAGAGGTAATACTTGTGCAATAACACTACACAAACATCACTCCCTTACAACATCTGTAACGCCCCACTTGAGGTACGTACTTAAGATTTGTTGTATGGCTTAAATGTTTATTGATTTAGTTTTAATTGAGTTTGTATGTTGAGTTGGTTGAGTGTTTGTCTTGAAATTGATTGAGTTTTGAGGAATCTTAGAATTCCAGTCTTCGTCGAGGTGACGTTGGCTTGAGTAAGACAGTGTCGACTCTGTAACTTTTCGCCAGGGAGACGGAAGTTTCTTCGCCGCGGCGACGAGTCAGTTGAAAAGTTTAATGAGTTTCTAGAGAATTCTTCCTTTGGGGCACAATGACCATTCTACCCCTAATTAGTAGGAAAAGTGGGGAGTAAACTGTAAGGAAATTTCATGGAGAATAGGTTAGTATGGGGGTGTGAGTGAAATGAATCAAAAGATATAGATGGAATTTCCAAGAAAGAGCAAGGGCAAAATGGGAAAGAAACTGATTTCTCTCAATCTTCCATTCAATTTTCCTAAGATTTCTAAGGGGTTTAAGAGAGCTTTTGAGTAATTTTGAGTAGAGATTTCATCTAAAGCATCCTAAGGTAAGGATTCTTGCTTTAGATGTGAGTTTTGCTTATGGTTATATTGAAGTCTTATATTGTTATTATTGTTTTTGTTGTTGTTTTAAAGTTGTAGAGAGAAATCAAGTTACCAAAGGAAAGGAGAAGTATTAGAGAAGCTATTTCCTCACAAGGTAAGTAAATCCAACTCAAGTGGAGATTTAAGAACTCTTTTAAGTAGAGACTTATGTATGCATGTGTATATCTTATGGTCATTGAGAAATTGAGATGAGATGAGATGAGATTATAGTTATTAATGAGTATTGAATGTATTGGAATATGAGAAGTGTGGAGATTTTATGGTGTTGAGTTGAGTTTGATTGAAGTTGAAGGGAATTTGAGTAAACTCTTTAGAAGTGTTTGTTTTATTGACAGGAAATTAGAAGTTTATGAGAGAGTTTTCTCCCATATTGGGAAGGTTCAAGAAAAGAGAAAAGTTATTGTTTAAGTAGAGTTTTATATGCACATGAGTTGTATGATGAAATGCTCAAGAGAAGCATGAGTAAGAGTAGTAAGCCTTAATTTTTGCTACATAGCATAATTGCATCTCATAAGTGCATTAATGAACATGAGTCACATATGTGCATTAATCATGCATTAAATATGCATTAGAAAAGAGAGTAGAAGAGAGTAGAGAAATTGAGTTTAAACTACTCTAAGAGTAGAGAGAAAGAGAGAATGAGCACTAGAGAACAAAGAGAAAGTAGTGCTAGATAAGAGAATAGAGTAGGTTATGCGATGGGGAACCTGTGAGTATGGGTAGAGTATTCCCGTATGTACGCCGCATTGAGAGAGTGGCATGAGTATGAGAGAGAAGTGGTGTAGCCCGTGAGAGTGCATGCGGATGAGGACTATACCCGAGTTTACCCAAGAGAGAGAGTTTTATACACTCACATGGCCAAGTGTTCCGAATCCATGCATAACCAAGTCCGATCGGCTAGAATGAGGAAAAGTCATGGAGAGTGGGAGTGAGTCCCAATCGTGCCTCTGGTCAGATGGGGTCGTGACTTGCTAGAGACAGAGTTAATAGAAAAGAGAAAAAGAAACAAAGAGAGAGAAAGCAAAGACAGTAATGGGAATTTTAAGGACAGAATTGAGGAGAAAGAGTTACAGGGATAGATTAGTAGAGGATTTACTTACTGAGCATTGTTTTATGCTCACCCCGTTGTTCCCTATGTTTTTGCAGGATCTAGGTGAGGACACGGTCGAATGGATGTCGGCAAGCGAAGGAAAATGGCTACACTATCCACTTTATTGTTCATAGTTTTGTATATGATATGAGTTTGTACAAAGAATGTATATGTTTAATAAAAGAAAAATTTGGGCCCAACTTTTTATACTATTTTACATGTATTTTACTATGCATATTTTATGAGAATACGAGTAGAAAGCAGTCATTACAACATCCTTTTACAACATGACATGGCAGATGCCACCTCATCTGCCACCTCATCCAGATGCCAAGTCACTCCCCCAAAAAATAAAAAAAAATAAAAAAATTCTCTAACCCTAAATTTCAAAATTCAGCGTTACTCAATGAATCAAATCTTAATCCCAAAATTCATTGGCAAACCCTAAAGTTCAAATCTCCTTTCCTCTCTCTCTCTCGCGGCCTCTCCTGCCACCACTTGAGCTCTCTTTCCCCTCCAGCTCGTCCTCTCCCCCTTATCTTCATAGACTCTCGAAATGTTGTTCAGTGTCAAGATAAGATTTCAAAAAAATCTCCAAATTTACACCCGAAAACCTTAAGATCTCCGAACTTTTCAATGTTGCTTCAATCCAACTAAAGCATTTGGTTTTTCGATTAGAAACATGAATTTCACAGTAAGTTTTTGCGGGAACTTGAGTTTGCTGCCAGTGTAGTTCTTGCTGCCATGTTCCTCTTCAGCCATTTTTAGCTTCTTTACATGTTCCTCGCGTGGAATGCTGTTGTTTTGCCAGTTTTTTTCAAGGTAACATTTTTAGTTTGTTTTGTTTCTTAATTTATTTATTTTTTTGGTTTCCCAAGTAATGAAGTACTATGTTTAATGTATATTTTGCAGGAAGAAGAAAGAGATTGTTTGTAGAGTAACTAGGACAGATACAGAACCAGATAGCAATAATGATAAGGTGATTTTTTCTTTGAATGTTCAAAATTTTTTTGTTAAGATTCGATGCAGATGAAATGCATTTATATAGTTATTGTTTTTTTAAGCAACTATTTTGAATTTGGTCTTGGGGCTTGGTTTACTGGTTAGTCGGTGCTATCTGATGAATTCAACTTTCCATGATTTGCCTCAATATTTGAACTTATGGGGATGTGATTTGCTTCATATTTATTTTCTTCTATTGTCATAGACTTCTTGATATGCTTAGAAAGTCGTAGGGTAAAATGTTGTTCAATATTATGGCTTCGGGTACTCTCATTAAAGAATACGATATTGACTTTTGCCTATAGCATTCAAGTCTATCAAGGAGATGGAAACAAATGTAAGGAATTAGTGAAGCAGCAAAATGCTTGACTAATTATGATTAATTGTGATCTAAGAAACTCACAGTTCATCATAATGATGGATTTAAGCTAGAAGGCTAAGCCAAGGTGGGGGCTGTTTATTAAATATATAAATCTCTATACTGTAGCATTTATTTTTTATTTTTCATTTTTAAACTGTATATTGTTATTGTTTTTAAACCGCATGACTTGTTTATTGAGACTTTATCCCAGTAAAAAATGCATCATTGTGTTTCTTTTGCTTTAAATTTGCAGCTGGTATGTCTGTCAACATTTTTTTGAACATTTGCGTGGAGCTTAGATTTTAGAATTGTTACTTTAAAGCTTGTGATAGTTCTTAATATAATTGGTTTGGTCTTAATAGGTAATGGAGGCAGCCCAAGCTTCAGCTGGATTGTCAGGTAGTTACTATGGCTATGCATTATTGCTTTAGATTTCGGCATTTTATGTGAGGCCATGATTTCTATGCAGCTGGTGTAGATTGGTGGGTGCTGGATAAGAAGCCTGGGCATGTTGTAGTTTTTGCACTATGTAGATTGAGCAGGTGTGCAGGTTGCAGTTTATTTATGTAGTCTCCAGGAGTCTTGGGCAGTATGTGCCAGGTGGTGTGTGCTTGAATTGTAGTAGTGATCTGGACAATGGTATGTATGGAGGTGCAACATGATTGCTGCATTTTCTGCAGTTTCTAGGTGAAGGCTTCAGTTTGGTTGTCTTGTGTAGTCTTACTGTTTGTGTATAAGGATTGTATATACTTGGTTGCTCTTGTTTCTTTTTGTGTAGTTTGGTCCCTTGGGCATGTCCAAGGTCCTCGCCTGTGTAAAAGGGAGTGCTATTTTTAGGATGTAATTCTTTTATGTTTTAATAAAATTAGCAGGTTTACCTAAAAAAAAAAAAAAAAAAAACCCTGGATTTTTAATGTTTGCAATTAACTAAAAGTAGATGATACATTATTTCTACCATCACAGTTTCAAGAGGAAAATCTGCAAAAAGAACAAATAGAAAAAACAAATGTGAATTGTATTACTGATCATGTGCAAATGCATGAAAGCCATATTTATTCACATGAAAGAAAATAAAAGTTCATGATATCTCCACAACTGATTTTTTTCTCCAGTTTCATCCTAAACAGCCTGTTCCATCCTAACATCCTAAACAATAAGTCCAATTTAACAAGCTCCGTCCTAAGTCCTAACATCCTAAACAGCAACTTTTCTGCAGCTTCTCAAATTCACAAAGTGGAGAAAGACTGCACAAATTCTGATTTTTTCAAATTCTACACAAACTGGAGAAAGATTGCAACTTCTCAAATTCTGCAGCTGCAACAGAAACTACCCAAGCTTCCCATCCAGCAAACTGAGAAAGACTGCAACAGAAAAAAGACATGCATCAGATTATAAACAGAAAAAAGACATGCATCAGATTATAAATAGAAAGGAAAATACGTGGAAAACTAAAATTCCTTCTCAACACTGAACATATATGCATCATATTATAAATAAAAAGACATGCATCAGATTTATGAGCATTTGAACATATATGCATGAACATCACATACCATGTAAACAAGGCCACCATAGACTTATGCCACTCGATCTTGAAGACCAGCAATGATACCAAGTTCCTTCTCAGCATTAAGGACAAAATCTGGCTTGATTTCCACTTTGACCAAATGTCTGACTTTGTAAACCTAGGAATGCACATACAAAGGCATTGGAACCTGAAAGTCTTGTCCAAAATGTCAAAATTATGAAGAACAATGAAACATCAACTTAAACATCAACTTAAGCATCAACACAGTAATAAATGACTTACCTGCCCCATAAGATCAATACTTGAACATTTAACATTTAACAAAATCCAAGATCAGTCAACTCCAAAAGATCAGGCAATTTCAGGCCATAAACCCATAATTACAGCATCATAAATCAAAGAAAAAAAAAACAAAATAAGAATCAAGATCCACATTGAACATTTAACAAAATCCAATACATTGCTTAACTTTTTTTGTTTTTTTGTTTTGGTAATCCTGGTAATTTTATAAGGAATAAAAGAATAATAGTCAATAAAGGGGACTCCCCTTAAGAGCAATCACCTTAGGCATACCCAAGGAGAATGAAACAAAAAAGAAAAGGGCAAGGGAGGATAAACAATCCTTATACACAATAGATATGCCCACAGAGAATGAAACAAAAAACAAAAAGGGCAAGGAAGGATAAACAATTCCTATACACAATAGACCCATCAATTCTATACAGAAGGAGCCAACAAAAGCCATCAAAAAATAGGCTCATGCATCCTGCCTACAAAGCAAAAACACTACACAGCACCAAAGACCACCATAATCCAGCAATCCTACAATCATATAACACAAGTTGTGTTAGTTATCAATAAACTAAAAGATTGGAATGTAATAAGCAAACAAATCCAACCAGTAACCACATATTAAATAGACTGGAATGTCAACACAATCAGTTATAATTCCAATTAACCAGATATTGCAGACCATAAAAATAATTACTGAAGGCTGCTGCCAAGCTGAACATTAAATCTTACATTTTGGTTGGCACGTCGCCGCGGCGAAACTGTCCAGAAACTTCCCGTGGCTTCAACACCTCTTCGCCGCGGCGAAGATTCTTCTTCGCCCCGGCGAAGCTTGAAACACTGAACTTCTTCTATTTTCAACCAATTTCAGGGCAAGTATTCAACACAACACTCAATCAAAGGTCAACCAAACAATATTACCAAGAAACCAACTCAAATAAGAGCAAAAGAAGAAACAAGAACTACGTACCTCAAGTGGGGCGTTACATGCCCCAACCACCTTTCTTAGCCTTGAACCCATATTTCACCAACCTAACACCCCCAGTACCCCTACAACCACCTGTAGCCATTGCCCACTTGACCACCACACACTGCCCCCCTTTTCTACCCACTACAGTCATTTCCCAAGCATCACCTACCACCACAGTTGCCCCCCACTGTACCCAGGCCACCTTGCTACCTCCCAGTGCCCCAACCACCTTTCTTAGCCTTAAACCCATGTTTCACCAACCTAACACCCCCAGCAACCCCTACAACCACCTGTAGCCATTGCCCACTTGACACACCACACTCTGCCCCCCTTTTCTACCCACTACAGTCATTTCCCAAGCATCACCTGCCACCACAGTTGCCCCCCACTGTACCCAGGAAACCCTACTACCACCCCCTCGCCCCCATAAACCCTAAATGGCCATCACTAACCCCATAATCTTAGAAAAATTTTATTACTACAAGTGCATTGCTTTCAACTTTGCATTCTAACTTTAGTGACATTTGAAGACTTCTATTGTAATGATCAAGAAAATTCCATAAATTGATTGTTCGGGATCAAGAAGTCAGCTCATCGAACTTAACTTGTTTAAATAGAGAACCATAATTTTGCGATACTCATTGATGTAATTTATTGCTTCTAATTTAGGTTTTCAAATGCTTCAAGGTTTTGATGTTCTTTCCCCAATGTTATGTTGCGGGGTTATGTTTCATTTTGGTAAAAATATTGTACAAGAAATGACTATATATACCATTAATAAAGTGTTTTTTTTGTTTTTCATAGTAAATCTTGCATCTTTTAAATTGATGTCTTACATGTACAATATATTATATAAGAACAAAATATTATCCAAGAACAACATGACATCTTCAGCTTGGATTACAAACAAACAAAAGTAAATTATATAATACAACTTTACGATATAACATCTTTAAACTTGTCTATTCTTTTCACCATGGTCTTCGACCCATTATTCTTCATTCACAAGTTTGAATTTGTTGGATACGGCCTATAAGCGACTAACCTTTCACTATAATTCTAAAAAATGTAAAAAAATGACTTAAGAAATTAATCGTCCACCAAAAAAGGTAAAAATTTAATGAATCGTACTTGACTTAATATACGAACTCTTTCTTCACATCCTTGGAAGTTAATCGCATCTTGAACAGGTTCATTCACTTGCTTGGTTTCTTGGGAACCCCTATCATACAATCGATTCAAGAATGTCGCAACAGTCACTTTTTTATGACATTTCTTTTGTTTACCTTTACGTCAAATTTGTTCGAGCTTCAATTGCTTCCTTTTGAATGGAGGTCGACCTTTGCAACGAACAACCCAAGGAGTAGAATATTATTGCTTGCCTCTATGAAGTTAGCATGAATACTATCAAAATTTGATCCACTGTGATAGTCATGTCATAGTGTCTATCAAGCCCAGCAACACGTTCATTTGACAATAATTTCTTCACCATATTATTATCATCAATATTGATTGAGGCCAAATTAGCAACCTCACAGAATGAATTGGACAATTGATTAAACTATTCTCCTTCACCAGTCATGCTCCAACTACTATAACTAATTCTAACCTTCGTGTGGCATCACAACAAACAACAAACAACAAAAAGCACACTACGAGAGGTCTCCCCAACCACGACAACTTCCATTACAATATATTCTATTTCAGATTTAGTGGCCCTGATAGAAGATATCTCACAATGCAACTTAGCAGTCAGCTCTTCCTGAAACTCTTTGAATTTCGCGATCGTGTATGCCTCTTCTCCATCGGATAACTAGTTATGCAAGGGATCCATGATTTCCATGATCTAAAATCGGCCTCCTTTTCTTTTTCTACTTTATCACACAATACATTCTCATATTGTTTTCAAAATAATTGTAGAATTTGCATACCCATCAACAAATGCATGCATACTTTCACTCCGTTGAGTGGTAGACATACCTACTCAAAAGGTGTCTTTTACAAATGCTAGCATCCAATGTTGTCTTTCATTATACAATCCAAGTAACTACTCATTGTTGGAAGGTTGTATTTATCAATGAATCAAGTCCAACGTTGTTTGAACTCCTCACGTATCAATGAGTCATACACCACATTTTGCAAAGAAAACTTAATATGTTCATATTCACAACAACCCCTTATCTTTTCTGACAATTTCTTCATTATGTGCCACAAACAACATCTATGTCGAGTACCAGGAAACACAATCTCGATTGCATTTTGTATCACCTTGTCTTGATCAGTGATTATTGCATTTGGAGCACAATTCCACATATATGCAAGCCAAGATTCAAAAAGCCAAGCAAAAGTCTTCGTGTCCTCATGAGAGATTAACCTAAAACCTAAGAGTGTCAAATGCCCATGATAGTCAACGCCAACAAATGCCGCAAATGGCATATCGTACTTGTTGGTCAAATATGTAGTGTCAAANATATTTCAAGGGAAAAAGGGGTATTTTTTTTTTTTGGGCCAACCCGTGGGTCAACCCGTCGGGTTGGCGGGCCTCTTTCTAAAAAAACAAAATAGCAACCTGCCGGGTTGCCATATATAGACCTGGCCCACCTGCTACGTGGTCCGAGTTGAACCCTCTTTAATACGGGCCGGGTTAGGGTTGACCCGCCTAACCTGGCCCATTTGTTCCACCTCTAGATATTTTGATGGGAAAGAATAATTAATTCTTGAAGATTTATTTGTTAATATATGATTTGATGCTATATATATATATGGGAAGTAAAACATTCAATACATTCAATATTAATTTTTATCTCTCATATAGAAAATAATCTTGATAGTTTTGTAAATTTAAATCATTTCCTTTATGTGATAAAACTACTTAAAAAGAACTGATTCTACATATATAGTAGCTTGTCATATAACCATATAAGGATCATACATATTCACTGTTGGATCTTTATATGTAAAATATTATTTCAGTCTAATAAGTGGATCCAACAGTATCAAGCACGGCTCGATATAATTATATCAAGACAGTCATGACTAGAGAATTTTCGTATATATATTAATTTTGATAGTAGTCATTGAAGGAACCCCCTGCCAAAACAATCAATTCCACCCGCAAACAATTCCCAAAACACAAAGAACAAATAATAACTCCACAAGGAATCAAATATTATATTGAATTAAAGAAGAAAGACAAAGATTAACAAAAGACAGATAATTCCCATCAATTCGAGGAGCTGGGGCCCTCCCAAAAGTCCCTTAAAATATAACCTGCCTTTTAAGAGTTAACTCTCTCCTAATATACTATTCCTCCCCAATATTATTCCCCTCTAACGAACTATATTCCCTTAACACGAGGACAACCTATAACAATTATAACAACCTTCAATACATCACACTCCCAGCACCCCTTTTACCCTTGTGCCCCCTCAGCTAGTAAACTTTACTAACCGGAGGTCTATCAATACTCCCCCCTTGAAGAGCCACCTTGTCCTCGAGGTGAAAAGGCGGATACTAGATATCAATGATATCATATGACTCCCAAGTTGCTTCGAAATGCGTGAGGTCCTTTTATTNACTGTATGGCTCTCCGACTATTGTTTACTGCCTCTGCCTTCTTTTCTGGCACTTCCCCACACCGTAAGCCCGTCACGAGGGCATATTCCATCATGCCAAAACATAGTGGCTTTCCGCCCACCACAAACCACATTTTTTTTTTTTGGCATCTTACTGAGTGCAGCAACATGTAATGCACTCCTTGCCCCCAAAATGCCTTTTTCCAATGATTTCTGAGTCTTAAAAACTGACCGAAACAAGTTTGACTGAAATCTGTATGACCATTCCTAATTCTATCTAAAATGTCCTGTATTATGTCAAAAACTTCCCAACTGGACCTGACCGTCACCCTTGTAGGGAAGTAGGGCACCTTATCGCTTATAAGGTCTAACTCGTAGTCTGTGATGTTTACGGCCCGCACAATCAGCACAATCGATATAAACAAAATGTCAGCAACAAAAATAAACTTAAACAACTAATAAAGAAGATATAAGCAACAAAAAATTACGACTGTGGTCGGTTAAACGATGTCAGATCGGTTAAGAGATCTTGACTCTACCTCGTGCAAGATCGCTTAAGCGATTTTATATCTATGATTCTGACTCGAAATGATCGTTTAAGCGATCTTAAATCGCTTAAGCGACCAAGAGTCAACTTAATCAATCGCTTAAGCGATATGAAGGATCGCTTAGCCGATCTTAGATCTGGGTAGATGGAGTAAAAAAGGTTAATCGCTTAAGCGATACAAATGATCGCTTAAGCGACAGTTAAGAACGTACCCTTTCTTCGACGGCCTGCTCGCTGTCGCCAGCCTCCTCCTCGTCGCCTAAATCCTCGGAAGACTCCTCCTGCCCTGAATTCGCGTCGGAATCCTCCTCCTGGCCTGAATGATCGCTGAACTCCTCGTCTTCAGAACCGTTTGACGATTCTTCCCTCTGTTCTTGTGCCGCCGGCGTCTCCTCTCCCTGTCGACCACCTTCACTGATCAGATGATCCACCGAAACAGCTATTGAACTGTTTGCGCCACCGGAATCTAGGATTCGAAGTGGCGTTGGGTTGTCCTCGTCATTGTGAGTATCAGCCATGGTTTTGGATTGAATTTGTAGTTTGGATCGGAAATATGGGCTGTATCGCCGGAAATCGCGCAGATTCCGTTAAGGGTTAAAGAAATCGATTTTAGGGTTCAAGAAATCGATAGAAAATCGTGACTTATCACCGGAAATCGCAACTATATTCCGTTTAGGGTTCAAGAAATTGAGTTTACGATTGAATATGGTGTGAAAATTTGTGGGTTTTTTTTGTAATTTTTTTGTCTCCCTTTGGTTCAAGAAATCGATTTTTGCCCTAATGAATTTCGATTAAGCGAGGTGAACAGTAAAATAGGGCTTGTTTTGAGAAATTTCAAATTTTAAATTTTTTTTTTTCCTATTCGACCCAAATATGTTTTAATCCTTTCATTTTAACNTTTTGCCTAGGTGCGCGATCGCTTAAGCGATTTACGATCGCCTAATCGACCAAGACAAAAAGAGAAGAATCGCTTAAGCGATCATGCACCTGGGCATATTTGATTCTGCCAATCACATGATCGCTTAAGCGATCCACGATCGCCTAATCGACCAACTAAAAAAGTAAAGAATCGCTTAAGCGATCTCTATGATCGCTTAAGCGACCCTTTGTAAACGAAATTCCTTTTTTTACGATCGTTTAATCGACCAACGAAAGATTTAAAAATGTGATAAATACACCCCCACCTACCCAACTTCCCAGATCCCGGCCACCACCGCCAGAAACCTACCGAGAAAGGGCGTTACGACGCATTGCGACCGAATCAGGCTAATAGGGCATCGATATGGCCTTTTCCGACCACATTGACCACGGATGTGGCCGGAAAAGTCCAAATCACGACCATATCTAGCCGTCGACGGACGAAAAATGTGACATCTGGCCGTCTGTGACGGCCAAAGATATGGCCGTCGTTTTCGGTCAACGATGCCTAAGATTTGGCCGTCGTTGACCGTCAACGTCAGCCATTTCATTTGAATGTCGATGATGGCCCGATGTGGCCTTTTCCAGCCAGATCTACAATGGATTTGGCCGAAAAATTTCACATCTATAAAATACCGGCCATTTTCGATCGTTTGTAGCCATCGGTGGTGCCGAAATCTGGGAAGTTTGGTGGGTGGGGGTGTTTTTGTTACTTTTGAAACTTTTTCGGGCGGTATTAACGAAATTAATTCAGTTAATGGGTCTAAAATTTATTAAAAAAATACTTATATTTGCTAAATAATTAAACAAAGAAATATTATGGGAATAGGATTTATAATATTTATACGAATATTCAACCAAAGGCACCCTTTATGTTCTGAACAAAGACGAATCGTAAACCCTATATGTTTAGCATAGAGGTATACATTCTACACTTTATATGTTTCATACTGACGTAAAAGAACGTTATGTTTAATATAAACATAATAACGGTCATAGTCAATAAAGACGAATCGTAAACCCTATATGTTTATCATAGAGGTTTACATTCTACACTTTATATGTTTTATACTGACGTAAAAGAACGTTATGTTTAATATAAATATAATAACGGTCATAATCCACAAAGACGAATCGTAAACCCTATATAGTGTTAATCGCTAAACCGATGCTCTGAAATACAATAAATAATATCCGAATATATAGGAACACTTAAGCGATTCGTTGCTTTTACTCCTGCTCGCTTAAGAGATCTAGCTCACGGCAGATGCCCAGATCGAAAATAGCTTAAGCCATCCACTTGTATCGCTTAAGCGATTTTCATAAAACACACTTGATCGCTTAAGCGATCGTGGCCAAGGCAGAATGATTTGGCCAATATCTATGATCGCTTAAGCGATCTCATGTATCGCTTAAGCGATTCATTGCTTTTCCTCCTGGTCGCTTAAGCTATCCATTTGTATCGCTTATGCGATTTCCGTAAAACACTCTTGATCGCTTAAGCGATCTTGGCCAAGGCAGAATGCATCTGCCCAGATATAAGATCGCTTAAGCGATCTTATGTATCGCTTAAGCGATGCTTCCTAAACGAGTCTCTGTCGCTTAAGCGATTTTGGATCGCTGAGGCGATCTTGGCCAAGGCAGAATGTATCTGCCCAGATCTATGATCGCTTAAGCGATCTTATGTATCGCTTAAGCGATGCTTCCTAAACGAGTCTCTGTAGCTTAAGCGATATAGGATCGCTTAAGCGATCTTTATCAAGGTAGAATGAACATCTGCCCAGATGGGNCGGTAAAGCTATGTATAAGCATGACACCTGCAGCATCAGCACCACAACCTAAGTATCAACATCAACATCACATAAACTACAAAATTAAAAGTACAAGTTCCAAACCTTTTCATTGGGTTGTGGTCACTCAAAACGGATCTATTTCCCCATGGAAGCACTCACAGCCTAGCGCTTCCGAAAGATGCTCATTGTTTCGTCATTCAATCCGTCCATCGGGCTGTTGGTCATGTCGAACTGAATAAATTTCAGGGCATATGCCCCATAATCAGCACTGCAATAGGAAGATGACATTAGCATTAGAATCAGCTTATAGAACAATTTTATTATGTAAGTTAGTTTTATAGAAAATTTACCTTGACTCATTTGTTGGGATGGGAACGCGCTTGAGTGGCCACTTTCCCGTCAATGCTTCATCACCGAGGTGCTCAAACATCCCGCTCTTGCGTAACAGCCGCGGGAACAACACGGACAGTGCCTCTAACTCGGTCTCCAACTGCTTGTCTCGACAAATTGTTGGGTTGCAGTCAAGGATCTTCAGCAACCTCTCCTCTAAGAGCGCAACGACTGCTATCCAGTGCATTTCCTTGACCAGGATGATGCAGTAGACACTTTTAACCTTTGCCCAACTGTGGCCATATTTGGGCCTGTCCCCCATTACATACTGCATTATCCTGTCATCAAACTTAAAATCATTAGGGACACAGTCCAAGTCTTCTATGCCCGATCGTTTTCGCTTGGCTCCTTTTGCTACAGATGTACCAATGGCCATTTTCAATAAATTGCGATATGTCAATACCAATGTTTGGCCAAAGGCCACATCGGTGATGGCACAATCGGGATACAGTAGATCACCATTGCTGTTTTGTCTTTGTCTCATCAGTGCCAATTCCTCATCGATGTGCTGCATCAAATAAAAACAACATGATAAGTATACAATACCTCATGGAAAACATAAGCAAAAATAAGGAAAATTAAGCGAAAATAACTCACCGAGTCGTGAAGCCAGCTGCCTATCGTCAAAATCTTTTCAAACCAATCTCGAGAATAATCCCCGGTCTTGCACTTTACAAAGGCATCACTTCCGAATTCATTGTAATAGGCATAAAAGGGTTTTTTCTTTTCCTTCTCTATTGGCCTATACAAATTGACAATGGACTCTATTTTTGCTTGCCCGCTTGCTCCCGCTTCTTCCATTTGTACATCCCCGCTTCCTTCGCCTCCAGCCTCAACCTCCTCCATTATAACTACCCCACTTCCTCCGGAAACCTCTTTAACCCCCTTAATTTTGGCTTCTTCCTCAATTTGTTTCTTTGTTTTCCTCTTAATTCCACGTGTTGGTACGGTGTAAGGCGATTTCACAAACCTGCTCTTTCGGCTCTCTCTTTTCAGCCCAGGTTGCACTTTAACTGCCTTCAATACTCCACCAACTTCCTCCTGCACCTTACCAACTTCCTCNTTGAGGAGAAAGTATGGAATTAATACGTGTTGGTAATTTTAGTTTGTCAAAATTCAGGAGAAAAGCAGGAAAAGTATATATCGCCAATGATCGCTTAAGCGACTAAGTATATTGCTTAAGCGACTAAGGGTTTTTCAAACAGGATCACTTAAGCGATATAACGGATCGCTTAAGCGATCCACGTTCGCTGAATCGACCAAGACAAAAAGACAAGAATCGCTTAAGCGATATCACGGATCGCTTAAGAGATCGTGCACCTGGAAATATTTGATTCTGCCCAAGTGCGCGATCGCTTAAGCGATTTACGATCGCCTAATCGACGAAGACAAAAAGAGAAGAATCGCTTAAGCGATCATGCACCTGGGTAGATTTGATTCTGCCAATCACATGATCGCTAATCGACCAAGACAAAAAGACAAGAATTGCTTAAGCGATATCTAGGATCGCTTAAGCGATCCATGTTCGCTCAATCGAGCAAGAGAAAAAGACAAGAATCGCTTAAGCGATATCACGGATCGCTTAAGCGATCGTGCACCTGAAAATATTTGATTCTGCCCAGGTGCGCGATCGCCTAAGCGATTTACGATCGCCTAATCGACGAAGTCAAAAATAGAAGAATCGCTTAAGCGATCATGCACCTGCGCAGATTTGATTATGCCAATCACATGATCGCTTAAGCGATCCACGATCGCTTAATCGACCAAGACAAAAAGACAAGAATTGCTTAATCAATATCTAGGATCGCTTAAGCGATCAACTGAAAAAGTAAAGAATCGCTTAAGCGATATATATGATCGCTTAAGCGACCTTGTGTAAACGAAGTTCCTTTTATTACGATCGCTTAATGGACCAACGAAAGATTTGAAAATTTGACAAATACACCCCTACCCACCCAACTTCCCAGATCCTGGCCACCATCGCCAGAAACCTGCCGGGAAAGGGCTTTACGATGCATTGCGGCCGGATCAGGCTGATACGGCGTCGATATGGCCTTTTTCGGCCACATCGACCATGGATGAGGCCGAAAAAGGCTAGATCATGGCCATATCTGGCCGTCGACGAACGAAATATGCGACATTTGGCCGTCAACGACTGCCAAAGATATGGCCATCATTTTCGGTCAACGATGCCCAAGATTTGGCCGTCGTTGACCGTCAACGTCAACCATTTCATTTAAAAGTCGATGACAGCCCGATGTGGCCTTTTCCGGTCAGATCCACAGTGGATTTGGCCGAAAAATGTCACATCTGCAAATTACCGATCATTTTTTATCTTTTGTAGCAGTCGGTGGTGCCGGAATATGGGAGGTTTGGTGGGTGGGGGTGTTTTTGTTACTTTTGAAACTTTTTCAGGCGGTATTAATTAAATTAATTCAGTTAATGGGTCTAAAATTTATTAAAAAAATACTTATATTTACTAAATAATTAAACAAAGAAATATTATGGGAATAGGATTTATAATATTTATTCGAATATTCAACCAAACGCACCCTTTATGTTTTGAACAAACACGAATCATAAACCCTATATGTTTAGGATAGAGGTATACATTTTACACTTTATATGTTTCATACTGACGTAAAAGAACTATAGGTTTAATATAAATATAATAACGGTCATAGTCCACTGAGACGAATCGTAAACCCTATATGTTTAGTATAGAGGTATACATTCTACACTTTATATGTTTCATACTGACGTAAAAGAACTATAGGTTTAATATAAATATAATAACGGTCATAGTCCACTGAGACGAATCGTAAACCCTATATGTTTAGTATAGAGGTATACATTCTACACTTTATATGTTTCATACTGACGTAAAAGAACTATATGTTTAATATAAATATAATAACGGTCATAGTCCACTGAACGAATCGTAAACCCTATATGTTTAGCATAGACGTAAACATTCTACACCTTATATGTTTCATACTGATATAAAAGAACTATATGTTTAATATAAATATAATAACGGTCATAGTCCACTGAACGAATCGTAAACCCTATATGTTTAGCATAGACGTAAATATTCTACACCTTATATGTTTCATACTGATATAAAAGAACTATATGTTTAATATAAATATAATAACGGTCATAGTCCACTGAATGAATAGTAAACCCTATATGTTTAGCATAGCATTAATCGCTAAACCGATGCTCTGAAATACAATAAATAATATCTAAATACATAGGATCACTTAAGCGATCCTCTGTATTTATATAGTCAGTTAAGAGATCCGTCTGTATTGCTTAAGCGATTCTTTGCTTTTACTCCTGGTCGCTTAAGCGATCTAGCTCTCGATAGATGCCCAAATCGAAAATCACTTAAGCTATCCATTTGTATCGCTTGAGCGATTTTCGTAAAAGACTCTTGATCGTTTAAGCGATTTGAGATCGCTTAAGCTATCTTGGCCAAGGCAGAATGAATCTGCCCAGATCTATGATCGCTTAAGCGATCTTGGCCAAGGCAGAATGAATGTGCCCAGATATATGATCGCTTAAGCGATCCATTTGTATTGCTTAAGCGATTTTTTAAAAGACTCTTGGTTGCTTAAGCGATCTTGTCCGAGGCAAAATGAATATCTGCCCAGATCTATGATCGCTTAAGTGATCTTATATATCGCTTAAGCGATTCTTCCTAAACGAGTCTATGTCGCTTAAGCGATTTGGGATCGCTTAAGCGATCTTTATCAAGGCAGAATGAACATCTGCCCAGATGGTAATCGCTTAAGTGATCTGACGTTTCGCTTAAGCGATGCTTCCTAAACGAGTCTCTGTCGCTTAAGCGATATAGGATCGCTTAAGCGATCTTTATCAAGGCAGAATGAACA
This sequence comes from Pistacia vera, assembly GCF_008641045.1. Taxonomy (NCBI): domain Eukaryota; kingdom Viridiplantae; phylum Streptophyta; class Magnoliopsida; order Sapindales; family Anacardiaceae; genus Pistacia; species Pistacia vera. The sequence goes on from NW_022196402.1 coordinate 169,885, forward strand.
TCTGCCCAGATGGGTATGTATCGCTTAAGCGATGCTTCGTAATAGACTCTTAGTCGTTTAAGCGATTTGAGATCGCTTAAGCGATCATATCTGGAAAAGTCTTGGTCATTTGGGAAACATTTGTACATCACTCATTTCCCTCCCAAATCTGAAAAGAATTTGTATCGCAAAATTAAGTAATTAATATCAATCTAATTCATCACAAATCAAAATATAAGAGACATCAATGTAACCTGTTTATCGAAACACAAAATAAAAAATAGGCATGGGATGCAGCAAATATCGAAATATATGGACAAGCTAACCATTAGCCCTAATTGTGGTGAATCAAATAATCACACCAATACATCACATGTTGAAGTGATACACAAAATGAAACAAAACGCTAAAAAACCATTATCCAACTTGGGTGAAGCAAATGATCACACCATACATAGTAAATTCAAACTGCTAATGAGATATCTTATATGGACAAAAAAAAATATCTCCTAAATATCAGATCCAATTCTTTACAATGATTCTGCAAGCACAAGGCTTTTGGCTGCCGCAAGAAGAGCTACAGCATAAGAATTTTCTATACACTGCCTTTAATTTACTTTTTGATGCCAAAGAGTTTAATGTCACTAACACCTTTTCACAATCCCTTTATTGCAGATGCCTCCTCCTGCCAACCAGCCTTTGAGAAGTTTTCGAATTCTGTTTGCCGGCAACCTCTCTGAGATCATTGTTTGGTACCATGCTTTCCCAGTAGCCTTTATTGTAGATGCCTTCTCTTGCCAACCAGCCTTTGAGAAGTTTCCTCTCATTGTTTGCCAGGAACCTGCAAAATTATCCTGCATACACCTGCAGACACGTAGCTTTTGTAAATAAAAAAAAACACGTAAAAAAGTTACACAGTGGGTAGGTGATGGGAATGCAAAATGTCATATTTACCCCCCTTAATGTTTAGTCTTTTATACGTATTTGTTGCCTAAATGTACTCATTATTATTCTATTTTGATTTAGGATGCAAATGGAGGCGTTAATTGCAAAACGGAACTAATTAAGTGAATTCGGACAGTTTCAACGTTGTTTCGTAATCTGGGCATAACTCTCTCATCCGAGCTTCGATTGAGATGATTCAAAATGATGTGGAACGCTAAGAAATATATCTACAACTTTCATGTTTTGAGTTTGGAGAGATACTCACTGCATCAAGGTTGTATCGAGCTTGAAGTTGACGTATCTGCACTGGACGTCCTGGAGCATTCTGCCTTGTCATGCAAATCAATTGGGCAGTTTATTATTGGAAGATTTGAGGACATGTGGCACGCAAGTTACAGCTCAGAATCACCACTTTCCTATTTTATTTTAGTATTTTATTTTAGGATTTTATCTTATTTTAAATTAATTAAGTCAAATTAGGATTAATGTTATTTTAGGATATTAGAATATCTTTTAGGAGATTGAGTGGGATCAAATACTGAACGGATTTTTGCTAAAGGGATCAGATTAGGTTTTGGGGGGGACGGACGCCTCTCTCTTCTCTCTCTGCAATTTTTCTTTCTTTTTGAGTTTTTGTTATGGCATGAGCGGCTAAACTTTGTAAATTTGGTCGAAGGAAACGGAGAAACTCTGGAATCAACCAACTGTGAGGTTAATCTATTTTATTTTAGTGTTCAATTTTCTGTTTGAGTATTGATGGTATTCTGTGCATATCTTCATGATTGTGCATTTAATTACTAGGAGCCTACTAGTGGATGATTTGTTGCAATCATACTGCTAAGTTTATTCAAATCCGTAATTGTGTTGATCCTCTAATTGTGAACAATTAGCGTTAATAATTGCTGCGCCAGGAGATCTAGTAATCTTATAAGAGAACCATTCAATCTAAATAAATACAAACCGCTTGTGTTTGGTTGTTAGCTTCATCGATTTCTCTAATTTTAAGGTGCCATTAAGATTAAATCTTCAGCGGTCTAGGGTTGTGTTAATGGTAGATTAATTAAGATCGCTTGGTACCAATAATTACCATTAAGGAGAGATAGGAAAATAAGTTCACGGTGAATAATTTACACAAGAATTGGGTGATTTTTGCATCAAGATTAGTTGCTAAGATTCCGATGGTGGAGTTGTTGACGGAGACCAAGTTCGTTATATAATTGATTTTGATTTAAATTGATTTTGATTTAAATGATTTTGTTTTGATTTTTGCCAAGATGTTTTCTGTTTAGCTCAAAAACCACCAGCTGTGTTGCACATTCAGCGAAAAAGTGGCTACGACGCTCTTAGTGGTAGCGAACCTGGCTTATCCTATTTACAGTTTAGTAGTTAGGTTAGAAAAGGTTATTAATCTTGGTACTATGACAAGCACACCCAGTAGGCAGAAAGTTCACTCAAGTCTGTGTTGGTTGGTAAGCTCATTAATGCTGACACCTGCAGCACGCACCATAACCCAAGTATTAGCATCACACACATAAAATAAAAAATTCAAAGTCCAACGTTTCAAACCTTTTATTGGGTTCTGCTCACTCAAAATGGATCCATCTGCCCATGGAAAGCAGTCTATAGCCCAGCCCTCCCGACAGTCTCTCATTGTTCGTCATTCAACCGTCCATCGGGGTGTTGGTCATGTGAACTCAATAAATTTCAGGGCATATGCCCCACCTTCAGCACTACAATAGGAAGAGACATTAGCCTTAGAATAAACTTATAGACAATTGTATATGTAAGTTAGTTTTATACAAAATTACTTGACTCATTTATGGGTGGTTAGAAGCGCTTAATGGCCACTCTTCCGTGTACTGATCACCCAAGTGCCCAAACATCCGCCTGTCACGAACAGCAGCGGAACAACCGGACGTGGCCTCCAACGACCTCCAACTGCTTGTCTCGACAAATAGTGGGGTTGCAGTCAAGGATCTTCAAAACCCTCTTCTCGATTGCAACGACTGCTATCCAGTGCATCTTTGACAAGAGGATGCAGTACACTTTTTAACAAAGGGCCAACCGGGGCCATATTGGGCGATCCCCCGTATATTACGGCATATTTTGTCATCAAAATGAAAATAATCGGGAGGTAGTCCAACTATACTGGGCCAATCTTTTTCGCTTCGGTCCTTTTCTGCACCACTAGCAACGACATTTTTAATTAAAGTGAATATGCCGAAACAGCGTTTTGGCCAAACGAATCGGTGATGCACAATAAGGATACAACAGATCACCATCTGTGTCTGTCGTAGCCTCATCAGTGCCAATATCTATCGATGTGCTGCACACAAATAAAAACACAAGATAAGTATGGAAACATAGGGAAAATAAGGAAAATTAAGCGAAAAAACTCACCGAGTCCTCAAGCCACGTGCCCATCGTCAACAATTCTCAAACCCATTCCCGGATAATCCCCTGTTCTTACACTTTAGATGGCATTACTTCCTGATCCATTGTAATAGGCATAGAAGAGTTTTTTTTTCCTCATTGGCCTATACAAATTGACTTGAGTCAATTTCCCTTGCCCATTCCTCCCCATTCCTCCATTTTTACATCCTCGACCTTGCCCTCCTCCATTATCACCGCCCCACTTCCTCCACCAACCTCCTCTATTTCTGGTTCTTGCTCCATTTGTTTCTTAATTTTCTTATTCTTTCCCCGTGTCACTACCATGTAAGGCGATTTCACAAACTTGCTCTTTTGGCTCTCTCTTTTCAAGCCAGTCTGCACTTCAACCGCCTTTAATTCTCTACCAACTTTCTCCTCCACTGTACCAACTTTCTCTCGTAGCTTATACACTTTCTCCTCTAGCCTTTTCAGGCACTCTTCCATCTTGTCAAACCTTGCATAAACGCTTGTTGTAAAACTCTCAAACCTTGCTTCAATGGCTGTTGTAAAACTCTCAAACAAGCCGTTTATGAGGTCAACAACCTCATTCTCCCGACGCCGATGTCTCGACAAAGCGGTACTTGTTGTACCGGTTTGCTGAGGCATACGAACCTCTTTCTCCATCCCCTCCTCCTCCCTCCCACCGATTGCGCCTTCATCCTCCTCGGCGTCAACCAAATTCTAAAGCAGTGGCCCCGCAACTGCCATCACATGCGTGACCCCTTCTAGGTCCCGCATCAGGCGTTCTATCCCTTCATCGCTTGCATCCTCCAGTGCCTTGAAAGTTTTGACATAGTCCTCTTCCGCTTCAGCCCCAGTAGCGGTGAGAAAGGGACGGACGAGTCCCTGCAATAAGAAACTAAATCAATCAGATTAAAGCGAAATTTTAAAGCAATTGCATATGCAAAAGATTAGTCCTTCAATCTTACCCTAGCTGCTTGAATGTCAACGTCTATTTGGTCGTAATCCAAATGGGTGTACCTCTGGACATGCCACTACAACATCCTAGGAAATTGCTGTTGCACAGCCAAACTGTTGCTCCTCCCCCCCTCTCCCCCTGGTCAGCGAAGACAAGGATGGCCTCATACATCCAAGCCTACATTGAAAAAAAAAAAAAACAGTCCATATCATAATTCAAACACATATGTTACAAAAAATATAATAAAAAGCTATTAATATTTACTGCATTGCCCATGGGAAGCCAAAACAAATTGTACGTGCTTGTTTTATCCTTCCCATCCCATTGGGACTGCTTCAACACCATGTCTAGTTTTGTCAGGCTGCTAATGGTTCACTCATATGATTTCAGTCCCCATGGATAAGAATTAACGAACTTCAAGTTGCTTGCAAACAACAACCAATCTTTCTCAACAACTTTTGTTGAGTCACCAGCCAATAAGATCGAATGTAAAAACAAAACCAAGCACACTTTTATCTTCTCTTTAACAGTATATTCAATTGTTTCTAGACTCTTCTCTAAACCCTGTGCTGTAATAGAGTTAGCCCCCTGCAAAACTTTAGTAAGAAACTGTATGGCTCCCCGACTATTCTTTACTCTCTCTGCCTTCTTTTCTGGCACTTCCCTACATCCTAAGCCTATCACGAGGGCATATTCCATCATGCCAAAACGTAGTGGCTTTCCGCCCACACAAACCACATTTTTTTTTTTTTTCATCTTACTGAGTGCAGCAACATGTAATGCACTCCCTGCCCCCAAAATGCCTTTTTCCAATGATTTCCAAGTCGTAAAAACTGACCGAAACAAGTTTCACTGAAATCTCGTTTACCATTCTTAATTCCATCCAAAATGTCCTGTATTCTGTCAAAAACTTTCCAACTGGACCTGACCGTCACCCTTGCAGGGAAGTAGGGCACCTTATCGCTTATAAGGTCCAACTCGTAGTCTTTGATGTTTACGGCCCGCACAATCTGCACAATCGATATAAACAAAATGTGAGCAACAGAAATAAACTAAACAACTAATAAACAAGATATCAGCAACAAAAGATTACGACTGTGGTCCGTTAAGCGATGTCAGATCAGTTAAGAGATCTTGACTCTGCCTTGTGCAAGATCGCTTAAGCGATTTTTTATATATGATTCTGACTCCAAATGATCGCCTAAGCGATCTTTAATCGCTTAAGCGACCAAGAGTCAACTTAATCAATCGCTTAAGTGATATAAAGGATCGCTTAGCCGATCATGCACCTGGGCAGATGGAGTAACAGAGGTTAATCGCTTAAGCGATACAAATGATCGCTTAAGCGACAGTTAAGAACGTACCCTTTCTTCGGTGGCCTACTCGTTCTCGTCGGCCTCATCCTCGTCGCCTGAATCCTCGGAAGACTCCTCCTCCCCTGAATTGTCGTCGGAATCCTCCTCCTGGCCTGAATGATCACCCGAGTCCTCGTCTTCAGAACTGTTTGACGATTCTTCCCTCTGTTCTTGTGCCGCCGGTGTCTCCTCTCCCTGTCGACTACGTTCACTGATCGGATGATCCACCAGAGCAACCATTGAACTGCTTGTGCCACCGGAATCTAGGATTCGAAGTGGCGTTGGGTTGTCGTCATCATTGTGAGTGTCAGCCATGGTTTTGGATTGAATTTGGTGTGAAAATTTGTAGTTTGGATCGGAAATATGGGCTGTATCACCGAAAATCGCACAGATTCTGTTTACGGTTGAAGAAATCGATTTTAGGGTTCAAGAAATCGATTTTAGGGTTCAAGAAATCGATAGAAAATCGTGAGTTATCACTGGAAATCGCGTCTATATTCCGTTTAGGGTTCAAGAAATTGAGTTTACGATTGAATATGGTGTGGAAATTTGCGAGGTTGGATCGGAAATCGCCTGTCTCCGTTTGCTTCAAGAAATCGATTTTTGCCCCAATGAATTTTGATTAAGCGAGGTGAACAGTTAGTGGGGCTTGTTTTGACCCAAATATGTTTCAATCCTTTCAGTTTAACCCATTTTACGTGTTTAGTTTGTGGGTTGAGCGATCTTTTCCAAGGAAGAACAAAATCTGCCCAGACAGATGATCGCATAAGCGATCCTTTGGTATTGCTTAAGCGATTCGTCGCTTTTACTCTTGGTCGCTTAAGCGATTTAGGATCTCTTAAGCGATCTCTTCCTAGGCAGAATAAAATCTGCCCAGATCTATGATCGCTTAAGCGATTCCTCACTTTGACTCTTGGTCACTTAAGCGATTTAGGATCTCTTAATCAGAATAAAATATGGCCAGATCTATGATCGCTAAAGCGATCTTCTTGTATCGCTCAAGCGATTCCTCGCTTTGACTCTTGGTCGCTTAAGCGATTTAGGATCGATTAAGCGATCTCAACAGAGGCAGAATAAAATATGCACAGATCTATGATCGCTTAATCGATCCTTTTGTATCGTTGAAGCGATTCGTCGCGTTTACTCTTGGTCGCTTAAGAGATTTAAGATAGATTAAGCGATCTCATCCGAGGCAGAATAAAATTTGCCCAGATCTATGATCGCATAAGCGATCCTCTTGTATCGCTTAGGCGATTCGTCGCTTTTACTCTTGGTCGCTTAAGCGATTTAGGATCTCTTAAGCGATCTCTTCAGAGGCAGAATAAAATCGTCCCAGATCTATGATCGCTTAAGTGATCCTTTGGTATCTCATGTGATTCTTTGCTTTTACTCTTGGATCATTTGAGAAAAAATCTTGGTCGCTTAAGAGATATCTGTGGTCGCTCATATATCGCTTAAGCGATCATGAAAAAAAAAAAAAAAGAATCCTACATTTCTCCCGTATTATGTAATAATCTGTCATTTATAACATATTTTACTCCCAAATACGAAAAAAATAAGCAGCAAAATGAAGTCATTTATATCAATCTAATCCATCACAGATCAAAATATAAGAGACATCAATGTAATTGAAAGTTTAAACTTAATATCATTCATAATAGTGCCAAAAATGAATAAATCCTAAGCCAGTTTAACAAGTTTTGGAATTCGGTATAATCACTGTCTGAGATCATTCTTTGGTACCATGGCTTGCCAGTAGCCTTGATTGCAGATGCCACCACTATGAGAAGTTTTCAAATTCGGTATAATCACTGTCTGAGATCATTTCATGGTACCATGGCTTACCAGCAGCCTTGATTGCACATGCCTCCTCCTGGCCACCAGCCTTGATTGCAGATGCCTCCTCCTGGCCACCAGCCTTGATTGCAGATGCCTTACCGGTAGCCTACTCTGATAGCCCAAGCCAGTTTGAGGAGTTCCCTCTCATTGTTTGTCAGCAACCTGCAAAATTATCTGGCACACTTGCAGCCACGTCAGCTTTTCTAAATAAAACACCAAAAAACAAAAAGTTTTTCAGGGCCAATTTGTTAAATAGAAAGTTGGGATGTCCGGACAGTAAAATGTTCTCTCCTCACGAACCGAAGTTATGGAGTGCAAGATTTAAAAGTTCATTGAGTCCGTCTATTTCGGTAAAGCTGTGTATAAGCATGACACCTGTAGCATCAGCACCATAACACAAGTATCAACATCAACATCACATAAACTACAAAATTAAAAGTACAAGTTCCAAACATTTTGATTAGGTTGTGGTCAGTCAAAACGGTTCCATTTCCCCATGGAAGCACTCAACAGCCCAGTGCTCCCGAAAGATGGTCATTGTTTCGTCATTCAATCCATCCATTGGGCTGTTGGTCATGTCGAACTGAATAAATTTCAGGGCATATGCCCCACAATCAGCACTACAATAGGAAGATGCCATTAGCATTAGAATCAGTTTATAGAACAATTGTATTATGTAAGTTAGTTTTATACAAAATTTACCTTGACTCATTTGTTGGGACGGGAATGCGCTTGAGTGGCCACTTTCCCGTCAATGCTTCATCACCGAGGTGCTCAAACATCTCGCTCTCACGCAACAGCCGCGGGAACAACATGGCTAAACCCTCTAACTCGGCCTCCAACTGCTTGTCTCGACAAATTGTTGGGTTGCAGTCAAGGATCTTCAGCAACCTCTCCTCTACGAGCGCGACGACTGCTATCCAGTGCATTTCCTTGACCAGGATGATGCAGTAGACAATTTTAACCTTTGCCCAACTATGGCCATATTTGGGCCTGTCCCCCATTACATACTACATCATCCTATCATCAAACTTAAAATCATTAGGGACGCAGTCCAAGTCTTTTGTGCCCGATCGTTTTCGCTTGGCTCATTTTGCTACAGATGTACCAATGGCCTTTTTCAATAAATTGCGATATGTCGATGCCAGTGTTTGGCCAAAGGCCACATTGGTGATGGCACAATCGAGATACAGTAGATCACCATTGCTGGTTTGTCGTAGCCTCATCAATGCCAATACCTCATCGATGTGCTGCATCAAATAAAAACAACATGATAAGTATACAATACCTCATGGAAAATATAAGCAAAAATAAGAAAAATTAAGCGAAATAACTCACCGAGTCATGAAGCCAGCTGCCCATCGTCAAAATCTTTTCAAACTAATCCCGAGAATAATCCCCAGTCTTACACTTTACAAGGGCATCACTTCCAGATTCATTGTAATAGGCATAGAAGTGTTTTTTCTTTTCCTCCTCTATTGGCCTATACAAATCGACAGTGAACTAATAAACAAGATATCAGCAACAAAAGATTACGACTGTGGTCGGTTAAGCAATGTCAGATCGGTTAAGAGATCTTGACTCTACCTTGTGCAAGATCACTTAAGTGATTTTATATCTATGATTCTGACTCCAAATGATCGCCTTGATCGCCTTAAGCGATCTTAAATCGCTTAAGCGACCAAGAGTCAACTTAATCAATCGCTTAACCGATATAAAGGATTGCTTAGCCGATCTTAAATCTGGGCAGATGGAGTAAAAGAGGTTAATCGCTTAAGCGATACAAATGATCGCTTAAGTGACAGTTAAGAATTTACCTTTCTTCGGCGGCCTGCTCGTTCTCGCCGGCCTCATCCTCGTCGCCTGAATCCTCGGAAGACTCCTTCTGCCCTGAATTATCACCGAAATCCTCCTCCTGGCCTGAATGATTGCCCGACTCCTCGTCTTCAGAACCGTTTGATGATTCTTCCCTCTGTTCTTGTGCTGCCGGCATCTCCTCTCCCTGTCAACCATGTTCACTGATCGGATGATCCACCGGAGCAGCCATTGAACTACTTGCGCCACCGGAATCTAGGATTGGAAGTGGCGTTGGGTTGTCGTCGTCATTGTGAGTGTCAGCCATGGTTTTGGATTGAATTTGGTGTGAAAATTTGTAGTTTGGATCGAAAGAATGGGTTGTATCGTCAAAAATCACGCAGATTCCGTTTACGGTTGAAGAAATCGATTTTAGGGTTCAAGAAATCGATAGAAAATCGTGACTTATCATCGGAAATCGCGTCTATATTCCGTTCAGGGTTCAAGAAATTGAGTTTACGATTGAATATGGTGTGGAAATTTGCGGGGTTGGATCAGAAATCGCCTGTCTCCCTTTGGTTCAAGAAATCGATTTTTGCCCTAATGAATTTCGATTAAGTGAGGTGAACAGTTAGTGGGGCTTGTTTTGAGAATTTTCAAATTTAAAAAAAAAAAAAAATTTGTCTATTCGACCCAAATCTGTTTTAATCCTTTCATTTTAACCCATTTTACGTGTTTAGTTAGTCACGTTTGGTCGGTTGAGCGATCTCTTCCAAGGAAGAACAAAATCTGCCCAGACAGATGATCTCTTAAGCGATCCTTTGGTATCGCTTAAGCGATTCGTCGCTTTTACTCTTGGTTGCTTAAGCGATTTTGGATCTCTTAAGCGATATCTTCCGAGGCAGAATAAAATCTGCCCAGATCTATGATCGCTTAAGCAATTCCTCGCTTTGACTCTTGGTTGCTTAAGTGATTTAGGATCTCTTAATCAGAATAAAATATGGCCAAATCTATGATCGCTAAAGCGATCCTCTTGTATCGCTCAAGCGATTCCTCGCTTTGACTCTTGGTCGCTTAAGTGATTTAGGATCAATTAAGCGATCTCAGCAGAGGCAGAATAAAATCTGCGCAGATCTATGATCACTTAAGCGATCCTTTTGTATCGCTGAAGCGATTCGTCGCTTTTACTCTTGGTCGCTTAAGAGATTTAAGATCGATTAAGCGATCTCATCCGAGGCAGAATAAAATCTGCCCAGATCTATGATCGCTTAAGCGATCCTCTTGTATCGCTTAAGCGATTCCTCGCTTTTACTCTTGGTCACTTAAGCGATTTAGGATCTCTTAAGCGATCTCTTCCGAGGCAGAATAAAATCTGCCCAGATCTATGATCGCTTAAGCGATCCTCTTGTATTGCTTAAGCGATTCCTCACTTTTACTCTTGGTTGCTCAAGCGATTTAGGATCTCTTAAGCGATCTCTTCCGAGGCAGAATAAAATCATCCCAGATCTATGATTGCTTAAGCGATCCTCTGGTATCTCATGCGATTCTTCGCTTTCACTCTTGGTTGCTTAAGCGATCGTAGATCGCTTAAGCGATCATTTGAGAAAAAATCTTGGTCGCTTAAGAGATATCTATGGTCGCTCATATATCGCTTAAGCGATCATGAAAAAAAAAAGAATCCTACATTTCTCCCGTATTATGTAATGATCTGTCATTTATAACACATTTTTCTCCTAAATACGAAAAAAATAAGCAGCAAAATGAAGTCATTTATATCAATCTAATCCATCACAGATCAAAATATAAGAGACATCAATGTAATTGAAAGTTTATACTTAATATCATTTATAATAGTTCCAAAAATGAATAAATCCTAAGCCATTTTGACAAGTTTTGGAATTCGGTATAATCACTGTCTGAGATCATTCTTTGGTACCATGGCTTGCTAGCAGCCTTGATTGCAGATGCCGCCACTATGAGAAGTTTTCAAATTCAGTATAATCACTGTCTGAGATCATTCCATGGTACCATGGCTTGCCAGCAGCCTTGATTGCACATGCCTCCTCCTGGCCACCAGCCTTGATTGCAGATGCCTTGCCGGCAGCCTATTCTGACAGCCCAAGCCAATTTGAGGAGTTCCCTCTCATTGTTTGCCAGCAACCTGCAAAATTATCTGGCACACCTGCAGCCACGTCAGCTTTTCTAAATAAAACACAAAAAAACAAAAAGTTTTTCAGGGCCAATTTGTTAAATGGAAAGTTGGGATGTCCGGACAGTAAAATGTTCTCTCCTCACAAACCGAAGTTATGGAGTGCAAGATTTAAAAGTTCACTGAGTCCGTCTATTTCGGTAAAGCTATGTATAAGCATGACACCTGCAGCATCAGCACCATAACCCAAGTATCAACATCAACATCACATAAACTACAAAATTAAAAGTACAAGTTCCAAACCTTTTGATTGGGTTGTGGTCACTCAAAACAGATCCATTTCCCCATGGAAGCACTCAACAGCCCAACGCTCCCGAAAGATGGTCATTGTTTCGTCATTCAATCCGTCCATTGGGCTGTTGGTCATGTCGAACTGAATAAATTTCAGGGCATATGCCCCACAATCAGCACTGCAATAGGAAGATGCTATTAGCATTAGAATCAGCTTATAGAACAATTGTATTATGTAAGTTAGTTTTATACAAAATTTACCTTGACTCATTTGTTGGGATGGGAACACGCTTGAGTGGCCACTTTCTCATCATTGCTTCATCACCGAGGTGCTCAAACATCCCGCTCTCACGCAACAGCCGCGAGAACAACACGGACAGTGCCTCCAACTCGGCCTCCAACTGCTTGTCAAGACAAATTGTTGGGTTGCAGTCAAAGATCTTCAGCAACCTCTCCTCTAAGAGCGCGATGACTGCTATCCAGTGTATTTCCTTGACTAGGATGATGCAGTAGACACCTTTAACCTTTGCCCAACTGTGGCCATATTTGGGCCTGTCCCCCATTACATATTGCATCATCATGTCATCAAACTTAAAATCATTAAGGACGCAGTCCAAGTCTTCTGTGCCCGATCGTTTTCGCTTGGCTCCTTTTGCTACAGATGTACCAATGGCCTTTTTCAATAAATTGCGATATGTCGATGCCAGTGTTTGGCCAAAGGCCACATCAGTGATGGCACAATCGGGATACAGTAGATCATCATTGCTGGTTTGTCGCAGCCTCATCAGTGCCAATACCTCATCGATGTGCTGCATCAAATAAAAACAACATATAAGTATACAATACCTCATGGAAAATATAAGCAAAAATAAGGAAAATTAAGCGAAAATAACTCACCGAGTCGTGAAGCCAGCTGACCATCGTCAAAATCTTTTCAAACCAATCCCGAGAATAATCTGCAGTCTTACACTTTACAAGGGCATCACTTCTGGATTCATTGTAATAGGCATAGAAGGGCTTTTTCTTTTCCTCCTCTATTGGCCTATACAAATCGACAGTGGACTCCATTTTTGCTTGCCCGCTTCCTCCCCCTTCCTCCATTTGTATATCCCTGCTTCCTTCGCCTCCCACCTCAACCTCCTCCATTATAACTGCCCCACTTCCTCTAGAAACCTCTTTAACCCCCTTAATTTTGGCTTCTTCCTCAATTTGTTTCTTTGTTTTCCTCTTAATTCCACGTGTTAGTACGGTGTAAGGCGATTTCACAAACCTGCTCTTTCGGCTCCCTCTTTTCAACCCAGGTTGCACTTTAACCGCCTTCAATACTCCACCAACTTCCTCCTGCACCCTACCAATTTCCTCCTCCACCCTAACAACTTTCTCTGCCACCTTATCCACTTTCTCCTCCACCCTTTTCAACTGCTCTTCCATCTTATCAAACAAACTCTTTATGAGGTCAACCACCTCACTCTCCCGACCCCGATGCCTCGGCAAAACGGTACTTGTTGTACTGGTTTGCTGAGGCATACGAACCTCTTCCTCCCTCCCCTCCTCCTTCCTCCCACCGATTGCGCCTTCATCCTCCTCGGCGTCCAACACATTCTCAAGCAGTGGCCCTGCAACTGCCCTCACATATGTGACCCCTTCTAGGTCCCGCGTCAGGCGGTCTATCCTTCATCCCTTTGATCCTCTAGTGCTCGGAAAGATGTGACATAGTGTTGTTGTGCTTCACCCCCAGTAGCGGTGAGGAATGGACAGACAACCCCGTGCAATAAGAAACAAAATCAATAAGAAACAAAATCAATCAGAATTAATCGACATTTTAAAGCAAGTTCATGTTCAAGCTTAATCCTTTAATCTTACCCGAGCTGATTGAATTTCAATCTCTATTTGCTCATAATCCGAATAGGTACACTTCTGGTCGTGTCACCACAACATCCTAGGAAATGTCTGTTGCACAACCGAAGCCCTAATCCTCCCCCCTGCCTTAGCCAGGATAGGGATGGCCTCATACATCCAAGCCTACATTTTAAAAAAACAGTCCATATCATAATTCAAACACATATATTAAAAAAAATATAACAAAAAGCTATTAATATTTACCTGCATTGCCCATGGGAAGCCAAACAAATTGTACGTCACCGGTCTTTTCTTCTCGGCCCATTAGGAGTGCTTTAACGCCAGGTCTTTTGCTTGTAGGGACTCCATGGTTCGCTTAAATGATACCTGTCCCCACGGATAAGCATTAAGGAAGTTCAAGTTGCTTACAAACTTCACCCAATCAATATCAATGGCTTTTGTTGAGTCACTAGCCATTAGGATCGAATGTAAGAACAATACCAAGCACAGTTTGAATGTCTTTGAATCGTTAAACTCACCATCTTTTAACCTATCCTCTAATTCCTGTGCCTTAATAGACTTCTTCCCCGCCAAAACCTTGTTAGCCAACCTTTTTGGCTCCCGTACTGTCCGTTATTCTTTTTTCCTCAATCTCATCTGGCAATTCCCCACATCTTAAGCTAGTCACCAACGCATATTCCATCATCCCAAAACGTACTGGCTTTCCATCCACCATGAACCACATTTCATGCTTTTTGTTGCTTTTTGTTGCTTTTTATTGAGTGCAGCAACATATAATGCACTCCCGACACCCAGAATGTCTTTTTCATTTTGTGTCCATATCCCAAAAATGACTGAAACAAGTCTCTTTGAATCTCCTTTAACCATTCCACACTATCCCTAAAATCCCCGTTATTCTCGTTAAAACATCCCAACTTGACCTCACTGTCACCCTCACAGGGAAGTATGGTACCGTATCGCTTACAACCTCCAATCCGTACTCTCTATAGTTTACGCTCTGGAAAATCTGCACAATCTATATAAACAAAATATCAGCAAAAAAATTCAACCAAATCAAATATAAACAAAATACGCTCCGGAAGAATCGCTTAAGTGATGGGCAGATGATTCTGCCTCATACAAGATCTCTTAAGCGATCTGAAATCGCTAAAGCGATACAAAGGATCGCTTAAGAGATTATAGATCTGGGCAGATTTGGTTCTGCCTCGGAAGAGATCGCTTAAGCGATTACAGATCTTGTACGAAACAGAATCAACATCTGCCAGATCTAAGATCGCTTAAGCGATCTTTTATATTGCTTAAGCAATTCATCGATTTTACTCTTAAGCAATCCAAAATAGCTTAAGCGACCAAGAGTAAAAGCCATCAATCGCTTAAGCGATACAAAGGATCGCTTAAGCGATACAAAGGATCGCTTAAGCGATCTTAGGTCTCGGCAAGTACAAATACATTTTCTTCGGCGGCCTCCTCCTTCTCCTCTGAACTCTCGCCGGACTCCTTTTCCTGGCCTGAATTCTGCCCGGCCTCCTCTTCCCCTTCAGAACTGTTTTGCTCCTCTTCTCTCTCTTGTTGTGCCACCATCGTCTCCGCTGCTGGAACACCTTCACTGATCGGAGGATCCACCGGAGCAGCCATTGAACTGCTTGCGCAGCCGGAGTCTACGATTCGAAGAGGCGTTGGGTTTTCCTCCTCATTGTTAAAGTCAGCCATAGTTTTAAGAAAGGAAGAAGCTTTAGGATTGAATTTGGGTGTGAAAATTTGCCGGAATGTGGACTGTTATCGTCGGAATGTGGACTGATATCGCCAAAAATTGCTCAGATGCGTTTAGGGATTGAAGATATCGATTTTTGCCTTAATTGGTTTCGATTAAGCGATTTGAATATTTGGGGCTCTTTTGTAAATTTCAAATTTTAAAAACTTTCATTAATTATGATTTTGTCCTTATATGTTTTAATCATTTCATTTTAACCCATTTTACATGTTTAATGGCTCTTAACTGTGCCACGTCAGCTTCTCTAAATAAAAAAAAATGGTAAACAGTTTAAGGCCATTTTTTTAAATCCAAACTTGGGATAGCCGGTCAGTTAAATTTTCTCATCTCTCCACATTCACTAGCTCTTCTTTTTCCCTCATTTCTTTCCTCCCCTTCATCCATGAGTATGTTTACAGCCTTTTCAATATCTTCTTTCTTTACCAGCACTCCAATCTCCTCTTCCTTCCCCAAGGTTAGTGGAACTTCCACCCCAATCCTCACACCAATCTTCAGAACTTGCACAATTAACTTCTCATTGCAAAACTGCTATGCAAAAATTGGCCACGTAAGCATTGGTACCCCCGCAGATAACCCTTCCGTTAAAGAATTCCAGCCACAATGTGTTAAGAACCCTCCAATTTCAGGATGTGACAATATTAGTATTTGGGGAGCCCAACCTCTTATCAGAAGGCCTCTCCCTTTTATTCTTTCCTCAAACTTCTCTTCTAAAAGCCACTTCTTTAACCCTCTTGATTTGATTACGCCCCTTATAATCCAAATGAAGGGTTTCTTGGAAACTTCTAAGCCCAAGCCAAGTTCTATCAGTTGTGAAGTTGTTAAGTTGCAAATACTTCCAAGACAAATATAAACTACAGAGCTCGGTTGCCGACAATCAAGCCACTTTAAACATTCAGATTCATCAACTGACGCCTTTTTGCCTCTCTCAACTTTGTCGATGTTGTCTTTATTACATACTACAACAGGGCCAATACACCAGACCTTTCCATTTTTGGCTTTCTTGTATTCTTTAACATATGCTGGCTCTAACTCCTCAAATGTATTTATAACAACCCCGTACGATGCCATTTCAGCTGCAAAAAGTTTGTCCCTAAAATCTTTCCCATGTACTGATTGTGGTAGTTGAGCTTTAGTAATTTCAATTCTATCAGGCAAGCCAGGCACGACAAAGTATTCTGAGTCAGAGGAAATATTCTCATCAATCTTGGAGATGCGCAAGTTGTACAAGCACAAGAGTGAACAGCAAGAAAACCCATGGAAAGTAATCCTCGGAATATTGAACTTGCTGGCGGTGCTGGCAGTCCATGGAAAGCAGAAGTCAGAGATTATGCAGCTTGGGCGAGGCTTTAGCTCTTTGAACAAATTTTCAAATGGGAATTCAAGCATGGCAATTGCATTAAAGAAGTTGACGGCCAAGTCAATCGAAGGAACTAATTCAAAACTCTCACAATCTTCTGGTAATCCAACTTCTTGACATGGAAACGGGAGTTCAATCAAGTGTATTTGTAGCCCCGATTGTATGGCACGAGCAAGAAATGTTTGGAATCGAGCTGCATTATTTGGTGTGGTGACAATTGTAACAATTGCACCTTCCCGTGCCAACAATTTAGCAATGCCTACCATGGGAATCATATGGCCCTGAGCAAGAAAAGGTAACAAGATAAAGTGAAGGTGGCTTGGTTGGGAAGCCATGGTAGTATTTGGGAGAAAAGAGAAGAGGAGTGATCAATATAAGAAGCCTGAGAGTTTCAAGTGATGAAACTTGAAAGAGTCGACAAAAGCATGTTTGATTTTATAGAGATAATGTAACGTGGCTCAGATTCAGAGGCAGAACTGTTAACTTGTGGATAATATTTTTCCACAGACGACTGAGACTCAGAGTCAGAGGCAACTGTATTACACTTGTGGAAAATGTTCTGTCACACTGTTTGACAGCAGAATACTTGTCTATTTCTTCCGATTTCTCTTTCTTACATGAGTTTCACTTGCAAATTACTAAACTAAACCAGAGAGCAGAATATTTAGACTAGTCTAAATTCAACTAGAGCAGAAGGTTTAAGGGATACTATTATTATTATGGTGTGAAGTTTAAACTTTAATGTAAGTTATGGATATAAAGAGATTATATATACGCTACAGAATTGTTAAGCATTTATATTTTTGGTGGTTAGATGATGTAAACATTACATGTGAACACTGCAAAATTTAAAGTTGTAGGAGAAGCTTAGATATGCGTGACATATATAGTTATCGGAAATTCAGGGTTTGAAGAGGTTTTAAAAAAATAAAAATAAAAATGATTCCTCGCAAATTGGCAAGTTTTCTGAGCATTATCTTCAGGCAACTAGGCAAATTGCCTTGCAACTCGTTTTGAGTTAAAAGGTCTTATTATAATATATATTTAGTAACTTTATAAATTTATTTTTTTCTTAAATTAAAAAAAATATATTTATAATTCTTTTAAAATAAAATAATGTCTGTCTAATCATAATCACCCTAAAGGTTTAGTGTAAGTTACACTTATATCTAAAGGTTCAAAAATGTGACATTACGAATTCAAATGTTACAAGATAGTCACAATTTCACCCAAAACTAACCGTGTTAGCCCAATTAGTTAAATTCAACAGTAAAATTTGATATTTACAAAAAATTAACCCAACATCACAATCAAAAATAAATAAATAAATAAATAAGAGATATAAAACTAAACACAGTATTTCAAGCCAAAAACTTAAAAACAAAGCCAAAATAATCATGTAACACCGTAAAATAGTAACGTTAAATCAATACAATAGATCACGAAATCCAAAATCACCGCCACCAAGCCTTCTGAAACAACCAACCATGACAACCAACCACCACCAAACCTTACAAACAACCAACCATCGGCAACCAACCACCACCAAATTACAAGAAAAAAAAATTACAACGCCAACCATACCTACCATATAATATAGGGGTTTGTAAAAGAACCAGTTGGACCCGGCCCTCGTAAGGTACATTCCATTTCTAGAAATTAGGAACCGATCGATTCTAGTTTCGGTTCAATCCCTGTAGAAACCGGAATCGGAACCGATCGGTTCCAATTTCGGTTCAATCCTTGTAGGAATTGGGAATCGAAACCGAAACCTATGTTTCAAGTTCCGATTCTTGGCTTCTAAGAACCGGAACCTGTTCTGGTTCCAGTTCGGGTTCTAGTTCCAGTTTCTTTGAATTTGGGAGGGTACCTGGACATGTCCACCCCTATGAGAAAGCTTTTAGTGTTTTCTTTCAATGGCTATATCCTAGCTATCATAGAAACCGGATCACATGGGGTAGTCTCTTTAGTGCATACCCTAAAACCACGAATATTTCCATGCTTAAGGAAAAAACCTTGAAAATAGAAAACAAAAGCCAACCAAACTCTTTGAAGGTTGAGGAACTTGTTAAATCCTTTGAAGAAGAACTTTCTCCATGCTTTGATGATCAACCCTATTATAATATGTCGGGTCCCACCAATGATTCAAAAAGAAAAAACCACCGCAACATTGAAAACCGAAGTTAACTCGTGGAGGGACAACCCTTAATGGGTGGTTAGGGAGGGAGTAAGGCTGCAAACGAACTGAGTTGTTCGTGAACAGGTTGATGTTTGTTCGATAACAACTCAATTCGATTCGATAACAAACAGTTCGCGAACAGTTCAATGTTCATTCGATAAGGTGTTTGATTCGAGTTCGAACAAGGGGTGCTCGTTTGATTATGTTCGCGAACATAATTCTGTTCGAGTGATCCATCCATTCGCGAACACCTTGTTCGCTTATTCGTTCGTTTATGTTCGAAAACATAGTATACAATATTATATATATGTATATGGTGCTAAGTTTATCTATGATTTTCTATAGCTTAGTGTTAAAAACGCAATTCTTTTGACTTTAAGGTCCTTAGTTCAAGTTACATTAATATCATATTTATATTTTTTTCTTTTTTATATTATGTTTGGTTTAGTTTGGATGAATTTTTTTAATGGTAATCAATAATAAAATATCATGATGCTTTATATATATATATAATATGTTTGGATTTTTTTTTTCCGAATATCATCAATAATTAAATATATAAGTATATAGCATTTCAATGAATAAATAATAAATTACTATGATATATAGCATGACAAATTTAACAACATAATAGATTGTATAATAAGGTGATATACAACATAGCAAATCTAATAACATAATAGCTTCATATTTTTCCAAATGTAATCAATAATTAAATATTATAATATAGTATTTCAAGGCTGTTTGGATGGGGTTAATAATAGATAACTGGGGTAATATTTTTTAAATTGAGCAGATGATGATGTTTTGGCTGGTTTGTAAAAAATTAGTCCCAGAATATTTTATGACAAATAGTAGCATTTGGGGGGTATATTACAAGGAATCTTAATACTTGGGGGGGTGGGGGGTTGGCGTTATTAAAACTTACCCCTAGTAATACAATTTTGTTTCCCATGTTGCCCTTAAACAATTGAGTATTTGGTCCAAATTAGCCTTATATTTGTTAACATGTACAGAACATCCAATTCACTCATGCAGAAACTTTTGTCCTCGTTTTTTAAATTTTTCAGATGACATTGCCCTTATTATTGTCATTATTTACAGAAATGTCATTATACCTAGAACTAGCCACCACTGCTAGCCACCGTCAACCGCCGTCGAAGGTTGCCAAAAGTCTCCATAATGGCGTACGACCAGCTATATTGTTGGTCGTGCTCTGGTAAGGCTTATTCTGACCATGGATCTGTGATCCATGGTCGGAAAAGGCCAAATCTGGTTGTTTCAAGGCCAAATCTATGGTTGTTTCACGACTAAAGACCTGGCCATTTCACAGCCATAGATCTGGCCGTGAAACGACCAAATTTGTGGCACTGCCCGTGTCACAGCTAGATCTTTGGCACTACCAACGGCCGCCAACGGTGGTGGTTGGCTACCAGTAGTGGCTTGGGGTGGATAGGGGTGTTTTTGTTAAGTTTAAAACATTTTTGGGTTCTAGGGTGTTTTTGCTAAATCTGAAAAGTAGGGGTTAAAAGAAATTATTCAAAAAAAAAATTTGTTATATTAATATTTAAAAAAGAGGACAATTTAGTAATTTATATGACATACCCACCCATTTATTCTCCCAACCAAACATATTATTCACCAATTTATTCGAACCAACCAAACACATTTTCTAAACATTCACAATGATCTTCAAGGTGATCTTTTATTCCGTTAATATAATATTCCCCTATAATAAAACATTATATTATCCAAACGTCTCCTTCAATTAATAAATAATAAATATAATATGGAAAATTGATGAAGATAACATATTGTATGATCAAGTGATATATAGCATGACAAATTTAATAACATAATAGTTTAATTAAATATAGTATGAAAAATTTATGAACATAACATATTGTATAATCAAGTAATATATAGCATGACAAATTTAATAATATAATAGTTTAATTAAATATAGTTTGGAAAATTTATGAACATAACATATTGTATAATCAAGTGATATATAGCATGACAAATTTAATAATATAATAGTTTAATTAAATATAGTTTGGAAAATTTATGAACATCACTATGGTATATCAAGTGATATATAGCATGACAAATTATTAACATATAGTTTAATTAAAATTATATATAACAAATTAATCATACATATGTATTGATCATATATTACAATAGACTCTCATTTGACTAGAACTTATGGCTGTGATACAAAATACATATATAGACATTTAACATATTTATGATAATTATGTATGATATTAATATATATAATATATTATATATTATATATATATATATATATATATATATATATATATTTGATACTAGAAGGGACACAGGATCGTTGCACACAAAGAGGAGATATGCAGAGATTAACAAAACTTAAATAAACTTAAATAAATAAAACTTAAATAAACTTAAAATAAACTTAAATAAACATTAATTAAATAATCTTACAACTTAATAAGACAACAGCGGCAGAGCCGCAAAGAAACATATTAGAAGTGGAGATTAACACTTAACTAGGTAACGGCGGCAATGCCGTACGGAACCAGATTAAGTGATGAACAAAAATTTAAAGAAACAAAGAACACAAATAAAAACTTAAATAAACATTAATAAAAATTAAATAAACATTAAAATCAAACATGATGAATGATTATTAAAAGAACTAGAACTTGAAAGATTAAAGAGACGATTATTGAAAGAAATTAACTTACAATGAAAGCTTTCTTTTGGAGAGCTTTTGGGAAGTTTACATCAAAAGAAAGTGAAAGAGAAAGTTTAGAAATGGCTTGGCAAAAGCTTGGTCCTAATACACGAATCCTTCTAATTTATAGAAAACCTTATCCACTATAGCATCACATGAATACTATTGAGTGAATATTTAATAATTTTTTTTTTTTAAAGAGCATTAAATGTCTCTTTTGCAGGGAATCTCTGACTCTTAATATTATGCCAGATATTCTCTAAAGCTGATGTCGGTTTTTTGGCCAGTCTTCTTTTTTAGAGAAGCGGTAATTTCGAACTTTGGAATAAGTTAGATGATTCCATAACAGTCATCTCATTGTTGGGCGAGGTTGACCGAGGCACAAGAGCTCTGGTAAGATTCGTCTCCGTCTTCCTATTCTGCTTCCTTTCTTCATCTTGGAGTTGTGAAAGATAGTCTTGAGGTGGTCTTTGAGTTTGTTTTGTCTTGGCTCTGATAGGATACTGATGCCACAGTTTTTTTCTGTAAAAAATTGGCAATTTCAGGGGTAATTGCTGAGTTTGATGAGGTGAACTTGAGAGACAAAGTCGAATTTTTCTTTGGACACGTGGGATGCATCAAATTTATCCCACCACTTGACTTTAAATTTTCGGACAAATTAGGGAGATTGCCAATATTTGGACGATTTCATATTCCCATTGTAAAATCCACGAGAGGTGGAACTTTGCTGAGAAATGAAGTGATGGGGGGAAGTTTGAATTGCTTCGGAAACTTTGAAATTGAGTTTGAACCATTGAATCTTCATGGACAGTTGGGGGTAGGATTCGGGAATTAATCCAAAATGATCCCACCATTGGGAAAACCAATTGGGAAATTGAATAAAGTGTGTCTTTTGAAGTAATAATCCAGGAGTGCCTGTGATGACTATTTTGGAGAAAGAGTGATCTGTTCCAGGCTCTTTGATAGTCCCAGTAATTATACCAGGGGGGTCAAAATTTTGGGAAAATTTTCTGAATTGGTTTGGGTTGGATCCCCAATCAGAAGGACTAAGGATTTTCATAATATGAAAGGTTGAATGAGTGATAAATCCGGTTGGTTTTTATCCTCATAGTGTTTAAACTCACAAGAGTCAGAATCAACAAGAAGAAATTCATAAATTTTTTAGTTTTCCTTCAATTTCAGGGATAAAATGAAAGTTTTTGGAAAAATTGTTGAACTAATTGTTTAGGGTTTTCAAAATCAAACTTCTTCGAAAACCAAAAGATTAGTTGCAATTCCTTTTTGAATATTTTTTGTCCTGGTTTAAGGGCTTTTAAAGGTGTAGCAGCCGAACAAGTTCTTTGTTTTTTGAAAGACAATTTGAGCTGCCTTTTGCAATGTGCTTAGTGAAATTTTTCCATTGGGAAAATTCTTGGGAATTTTTTGGAAGAGTTTGAAGTTCTTTAAATTTCAAAATCTCATTTTTTGGTAAATTTGGTGTTAACCCAATCATAGCAAGGGCTGCTTCTGGACTTTGCTGAAAAGAGCTGATCCAATTCTGGATTTGTTCTATATTTGTTGGGCTCTGAGAAGAGTTTGTTGAGGCTATGCCTTTGCCTTTTGATTGTTGGGCCTTTTCTTGGGCTTCTTCTTCACATACGAGTTCATACCATGATTTGGTGTTTGTGGGCTTTTGGGCATAAGAAGCCTTTGATTGTTTTTGAGTGATTGGAGGGTTGGTCTTTTTGGGAGGCATGATGGTTATCTCCCCTGAAGGAATTCCCTGGTGAGGAAGTCAGGCAGGGAATTAGCTTCTCCTTTGATGTATTAAATGTCAAAATCAAACACACAAAAATTTGATATATAATCTATTATTTTGATAATTTAATAACATATTAAACACATTTATTCTATGATTAATATATGTATGAAAATAGTTTTGTATATACACAATTATACATTTATATATATATATATATATAACAAATTAATCATACTTATGTATTGATCATATATTACAATAGACCCTCATTCTATTATGAATTTATGGGTGTTGATACAAAATATATATGTAGATGACAGGTTGTTTGCAAGTGTATGAAATCGTGCAAGTAACAAAGCTCGAGTAAATGAGTATCGAATCCCAAGAGAACTACCTATCAAGTACCAAACTAGTCTATTTTGTTGCTATTTGATGAAACAGAATTTTAAGAATGAATTTAATGAAAAAGAAAACAAACTAAAAAAACTAAAAAAAAAAAAGCAAAATTTTGTTAATACTTTGGTAAACAGATCAATATGACTAAACCTAGGGCACAAATTTCACACCAATTTAATCATATGCATTGACAATTATTGCTAAACTAATTAAGCTTATTCTAAAGGCCAAATTCCCTAATATTCCACTAACTTTTTCTCGAACAATTAGCGAATTAACCCTTAAGCAACAACCCAAAATATCTCTAAGTTAGATTTAGGAGTTAAGAGATCATTACGTTCTATAGAATTTACCAAAGCCTCATGGATCGCGGTAACCTATCTCTAGCATTCACTCAATATATGGTTTTATTACCTTAGCCAAATTAGGTTTCATCTCTCGATCTCAACCCAACCCATGATATCATTCAACTCTTGGATCCTTAAGAATTGAAAGCATTATACACAATAATAAAACTTAGAATTAATGCTCAATAAGAATTAACAATAATAAAGTCAACACATATTCATAAATTAGGCTACATCTTTAGCCCTAGAAAAGAGATTTAGTTCATAATTGCAGTAATAAAAACAACCATTGTATTCAATAACATGAGTTCAAGAAAGAAAAATATAAAAACTTCTCTAATTGGCGAGCGAGAACTGCAAGAATTCCGATCTCCAAAATAGTAGCCGTCCTTTCTCCTTCTCCAATCTCCCCAAAAACTGCTTAAAGACCCTTATTTATAATGCTAGAGTTTGGAGGTTACTTAGGAAAGAACTAAATGCTTAACCTATTCAGATTCAGACTAGGAGAATGCAATAACCCAAACAGGCCCGTGACCCATCGCTGCGGCGATAAGAATAGTCGTTGTGGCGATCATTCTTTCGATCCAATGAATCTGTGATCTCCATAATTTGGTAAAGTCATCATGAACTTTGTATCTCTCTGAATAAGCTTTCCAACGCCATAAGAATGGTCAAATTCTGATTTCTATAGCTCAAGTTATAATCAAAACATCGAAGCATGCTCATCTTGAAGGATTTCCAGATTTTACGTTATATCTTCGACGCGTCACAACTTTCTCGTTTCAACTCCGATTCTTGTCCCGTTTGTTCCTACACGTCATGAATTCCATTGACATCATTCTTTTTCCTTCAAATATCGGTTTGAACCTGAAAATACTCACAATACACCCGTGATCCCGTAAAAGGTATTTATCAAAGAATTAATTCAAATTCCACAATTTAAATACATTTTTCCATAAATAATTCAATTAAATCACTAACAAAATATATACTTTCAAGCTCTTATCAAAACCCACAACCAGCTTTTTGCTAATCCTAGCAAACTAAGCGATAAAATAAGTCTCTAAGCTCGAAAATAAAACAACCAATTAAAACTTATATCTAACTATCCTAAATCATTTTCGTAGATTGACACGATTACATTTAGCGTATGCAACAAGCCTTTAAACCCCTAGGCGGCCCTAGTTGGATGACTTATAGTCTTGTGAGGGTTTCCAGCAATGATACCCATAAACATCCACAATAAACTTACCCTAAACTCCAAAAATAAAAATAAACATAAAAAGAGCAAAAGCTAACAAAATTTCTTGGATCAATTCATAAAGGTATCTCAAAAATAGCCTATGCACAAAATAGAATAATTAAAAATCACCTAAACTCACAGACAATGCAAACATCCACCCTAGAACATCCATACAACCACAATCCATTAGTCTACAAACCCAGATGATTTTATGCATAACATTCACGAATAGAATTTTGATCTCAGTATTCAAATTATGACTTATATGTGAATCATGGAATCAAACTCCATAGACTCACTTTTCAAACCACTCTCCACTAATGTAGAATTTCACATTACCTTGGATCAATAGGTCTTTGTAAAGGTTGTGACGTTAGGCTAGGGTATGAGTTCATGAAGGAACGAAAAGGGAAATTAGCAAAAATCAAATTGAGAGACTTAATTTTCATTCATTCTTATTACTATCATACAAAAACACTTCCCTTTTTCACTCAGTAGCTTCCCAACCTTTATCGAGCTCTTTTTTTTTTTTGGTTGTTTTTTTTGTTCGACAATTATAAACCCATTTGCATATTTCCAAATCTTCACATGCTTTTCAATGCCCACTTCTCTTTTTTTTTTTTTTTTTTTTTTTTTTTTTTTTTTTTTTTTTTTTTTTTACAACAATAATAAGAAGAAAGTAGAAAACACACACACACACAACCCCACTGATCTGACAAACACTCCACAACCCCCAACCAATTTCTTCGCATAAACCTAGGTTGTGGCAAAACTACACTTCATCACTAATACTCGTACTAAGCTTGAATAATAATTAAGTCTCTTAATGATAAAATGGGTAGGATTTTGTTTTAGGCTCATAATCAGGGTAGGGTAAAAATTAAGTTCAAAGAAAGAAAAACAAGGTTAAGTTGTGTTTAAAAGGCTCAAAGGGTTAACTAGCGATGACAATAAAAAGGGTCAGCTTGAAAGGCTCAATAGTCCAAAAACAGCCTAAATCATTTCCTAAGTGATGTGAACTCTAGGATTTCGCCTTGAGTGGTTGTCAAATGAGTTCTAGAGTTTGTTGAAATCGCAACAATGTTCATAGAAAATTCACACATAAAATGTCTCTAAGTAGGTAAACTAAACCACTTCCAATCCACAAATCACTAGGGTCTCAAACTAAATGTCATTAACATTGACTAACATCCGTAATTAAAGGTAAAAATTAATGCCCTCTACTTGCTAAATGTTATTGCAATCACATTCCTATCATAGACATATAAATTAATCCAATAGAAAAACTCACAAAATAAAACAAAAAAACTTCTCTCTAAATCCATATCCATAAAAATGAATTTTGCTCAAATTAAATTCCTACCCCCAACCATAAAGTCGACATTGTCCTCAATGTTAAGAGTAGGAAAAAAGAAATAAAATGTTGCCTCATTCCTCAATGTAATAAGGTTGTCCAGTTCGTATGCGCCAAATTTGTTCTACAAAAAAAATAAACACACTAAACAGACCTTGTTGGCCATCATTGTTATGTAGAAAAAAAAAATAGCGAATATAAGGAGCATCAACAAACCAGAAATAAAGATGAAATAACAATTCATAGGGACTTAATGAACAAACAATAACAAAATGCAAGTACATAAACACAAAAAAATAAAAATAAAAAAAAAAATAAACTACACTAACAATAGCAAAGAAAACACAACTGAAAATTTTAGGGCTCTAGTAATGGCACACTCCCTACTCCTCCATACTCTCCTCAGAATCATCATCAGGAGCATCGCCATCCTCCTCATCCGATGGGTACACAAAATCAGTCTATTCACACCCCGGCACTGCTATTCCAGCATGAACAAGTTCCAATTTTTGCTTCTTATATTGCACCCTCATTTGCCCACTCATCCACGTCATCTAGGCTTCTTGACGATTCTGTTGCTTTCTCAACTTATCCATATCTTCATTCAACTTCGTCAATTGATCTTTTTGGGATAGCTTCTTCGATGAAAAGGCTTTGGTCTTGGATACTTCCACTCTGCCTCCACTAGTGGAGATTTTGCATAAATTGCATTGTAAGACATACTCCTTGTGGGATTAAAACTTCTTCAGAATTCAAAGGCACCTGAGCTTGCTTACGTAATTCAGTAATCAGTTGAGAGAAGTAAAAACCAGTCTTGTTACGCTTTGCCGAATGGATAATCTCATGAAAAATAATCTCACCCACATTCATCCTCATCTTATGGTGGATAGCATACATCAAAATCGCCCTAACTTTTCTAACAGTGCTCATGTGCTTTGAGGGCATCAATCTAGAGCAAAAAATATATAACCACGTGTGCGAAATTGAGTCCAAGAACTTACTTTCAAAACGAATGTGCTCCCCAGCCGCAATAAACCATGTAGCTTTCCCTTCCATCAGAAAATTAATCACTGCATCATAACTCACTTCTCACTTGTATGCGGCATAGGCATCCTCATCTATCTCAACTTGCGGCAGCCCATAAAACTCATTAATAACGGCTGTAGTAAATACTACTTCCTTGCCTCTTACCATTGTCCTTCCGTCAACGCTATCAAGAACGTTGGCATAAAACTCTTTTACTGCAGAGGCAACAGCAGGAGCCAGGGATTCTTTGCAAAATGTTTGCCAACCCAAAGCTTGAATTACATCAGTGATCCCCCCCAACATCTTCTGTAAACACCAGCCCTCTTTCTTCAATAAATCCACTAGGTTTCTTTGCAAAATTTTAATATCTCTCCTTGGTAGCCTGACTAACAAATCGGACATCATTGGAGGCCTGCCCTTTTCCTTTTTCTCTCCTATCGCTTCCTAGCTTTCTTTTGGGTGCCATTATAACACTTTCCCAATCAACCAATACAATCAATTAAACACAAGTTCAATACCACGAAAATCACCACAAACTCCCTGCTTCAATTTCAATTTCTCTTATTCAATCAACGCAACCAATAAACATCAACAGCACCCAATCTCAATCACAAAGCTCTTCAATCATAACATAATCTCCCACAAAATTCTAATCAAGTTCTCCCAATCTTCAACCACCAAAATCACAATGCAAAATGGGTGAGAAACACTTACTTGAACCTGATTCAGTGCAAATGTGCCTTGAATTGGTATGGATTAGCTCAATTTTGAAAACCCCCAATCTTGGAACCCTAACTTTGATTTTGTGAGAATCCCAAGTTGCCTCCTTAATCTGCGAAATGTGAGTTGAAATTGTGTGTGTTAGTGAGCAATTGAAGAAAATAATGAAGATGGGTTGAAGGAATTAGGAATGGAAATGATGGTTAGAGATTTGTATTGATAGGAAGAGAAAATGGTGGGGAAAAGTTTGTAGAAAGATAAAGAGAAATGTGATGAGAGTGTGGGTTAAAGGAAAAAAAAATTGATATAAATGCGATATCGCGTTGGACTTGTGCACTCGTTGCGGCGATGGTATTTGTCGCTGCGGTGAGCATGCTTTTCGTCATGGGTGTGCGCGACAGTAACGCTCACTGCAGCAATGATGTGTGTTGCTACAACGAGCGTGATGATTTTTCTATTCGTGCGCGAAAATGACGCTCACTGCAGCGATAGTTATGTATTGTCGCGGCGAGCGTGATGATGAAACGGCTGGGTGTCCCCTTAATGAGTTTTGCTAATTAATGACCTGACAAGAAGAACATCAAAACATCTGAATTAATGAAATACGAATAACACAAAAAAAATAAGAATACTAAAAAATAAAAACCAAAACGTAATCAAAATCTTGGGTTGCCTCCCAAAGAGCGCTTGTTTGAAGTCTTAAACTCGACTCCTTTCTGTCGTCAATGAGGATTTTGAAGAAAGATTGAATCCCTCTCGTCTTCATTCCCATTCTCAATATAAGGTTTCAATCTTTCGCCATTGACTTTTGAATGTTGCCTTCGTCGGGTGGTGAACCCATGCGGAAACACGCGATGAATTATGAATGGGCCAGACCATCTTGAGCGCAATTTTCCCGGCAACGATGCCAAAAACTTGACAGGCTGTTCGCAAGTGTACAAAATCGCGCAAGTAATAAAGCTCAAGTAAATGAGTGTCGAATCCCAAAAGAACTACCTACCAAGTACCAAACTAGTCTATTTTGTTGCTATTTGATGAAATATAATTTTAAGAATGAATTTAATGAAAAAGAAAACAAACTAAACAAAAGCAGAATTTTATTAATACTTTGGTAAACATATCAATATGACTAAACCTAGGGCACAAATTTCATACCAATTTAATCCTATGCATTGACAATTATTGCTAATCTAATTAAGCTTATTCTAAAGGCCAAATTCCCTGATATTCCACTAACTTTCTCTCGAACAATTAGTGAATTAACCCTTAAGCAACAACCCAAAATATCTCTAAGTTGGATTTAGGAGTTAAGAGATCATTACATTCTATAGAATTTACTAGAGCCTCATAGATCACGGTAACCTATCTCTAGCGTTCACTCAATCTATGGTTTTATTACCTTAGACAAATCAGGTTTCATCTCTCGATCTCAACCCAACCCATGATATCATTCAACTCTCGGATCCTTAAGAATTAAAAGCATTATACACAATAATAAAACTTAGAATTAATGCTCAATAAGAATTAACAACAATAAAGTCAACACATATTCATAAATTGGGCTACATCTTTAGCCCTAGAAAAAAGATTTAGTTCATAATTGCAGTAATAAAAACAACCATTGTATTCAATAACATGAGTTCAAGAAAGAAAAATATAAAAACTTCTCTAATTGGCGAACGAGAACTGCAAGAATTGCGATCTCCAAAATAGTAGTCGTCCTTTCTCCTTCTCCAATCTCCCCAAAAACTACTTAAAGACCCTTATTTATAGTGCTAGGGTTTGGAGGTTACTTAAGAAATAATTAAATGCTTAACCTATTCAGATTCGGACTAGGAGAATGCAATAACCTAAACAGGCTCGTGACCCATCTCTGCGGCGATAAGAATAGTCACTGTGGTGATCGTTCTTTGTATCAAATGAGTCTGTGATCTCCAGAATTTGGTAAAGTCATCAACACAAACTTTATAGCTCTCTGAATAAGCTTTCCAATGCCATAAGAATCGTTGAATTAGAATTTCTACATCTCAAGTTATGATCAAAACATCGAAGCATGCTCATCCTGAAGGATTTCCAGATTTTACGTTGTATTTTTGACGCGTCACAACTTTCTCGTTTCAACTCCAATTATTGCCCCGTTTGTTCCTGCGGGTCATGAATTCCATCGACATCAGTCTTGTTCCTTCAAATATCGGTTTAAACCTGAAAATACTCACAATATACCCGTGATCCCGTAAAAGGTATTTATGAAGAATTAATTCAAATTCCACAATTTAAACACATTTTTCCATAAATAATCCAATTAAATCACTAACAAAATATATAATTTCAAGCTCTTATCAGTAGACATTTAAAATATTTATGATAATCTATGTAATGATAATATATACATGATAATATATTATTTTGATAATTTAATAACATATTAAACACATTTAATATATGATTAATATATGTATGATAATAATTTTGTACATACACAATTACACATTTATATTGACCTTGACGAAATCGGAACTGATGTGTGCATGATTAAAACAATAAAGAAAATGACAGAAGAGAGTTTTAAAGTGGTTCGGCTAGTTATTATCTTGAGCCTATATCCACTGTTCATTGTATTTGTTGTGAGAGCTTACAAGAGTATTCTTAGAACAATTTGCTGACCCCTTTTCCATCGTTGGAAGGAGTTTATATACAAGTTTTGTACAAAGGAAAGAGCAAAAATAAAGGGATTACAATTAGGACTGAAATGCAACTCCGATATTCTCGCGATTAAGCTCTGAGATTGTGTGATAATTATTGTTGATCTTATCCCTGCTGAAATATCCGAGATCTGAGGTTATCTGTGAGCTGCTTGAACAATCGTTGAGATTGGTCGTGACTAGCTTGTGTTGGGTCAAGCAATATCTCAACGAGCTTATGTTGGGTCAGATAATCGTTTGAACCGAGCTGATTCTGGATAAAGCTATAACCTCGCAGAACTCTAACTTCTCCGAGCTTGATTGGAAAAATCACACATAACATCTGCCCCCTAGTGTTTGGCGCTCATTTCAAGCTTTGAAGACTAATTGCTCGATTTGATGTCAAGCTCTGACTTCGTCGATTGTGTGTTGAATGCAAATTTGGTCGGGCTTCATTAGTCGGGCTCATTTCTAGTCGACATAATCAACACTTGGTCTTTTCTCTGTTGTGATATTCTCAACAAACTCAAAATTTGAAATGAAGGGCATGCAAGTAATTTCCACGTGGTTATGTCTCACTAAATGTAGCAGCCTTTGGCAGTTACTTTTCATCATGCATGGGTAACTACACTATCCACACATGAAGTTGAGGCGACGTGTGGTAACGGTTATGATTACAGTAGTCAATGGTTAATCAACGTTCATGGATGATTGACACGTGACCACGTCAAATGGTCAAGATTGTTTGACGAATGAGGGGCTAAAATTCACTTTAGATCGATGGTTACAGTTGAATCCCGCCTCTTCGTCTCCCATGCACACCACTATAAAAGTGGGCAACTTCATCAGAAACCTACACACTTTGCAAAAATTCTCAGACCTTTTTTGCTTTTGTTCAGTCGATATTCTCTCAACTTCATGGCATTTTTTCGGTGAATATCTTCCACTTTTACACTTCGGTAAGGATTCCTTTTCCTCATTTACTTGTTTTTACGTCTTTTGCTGTTGAGGGTGGCCATTCTTGTGGCCACATTAAGCTTTTTTAGTGTTTTCGTCGATTTTGGGTTTAAGGAGGGTTTATGGTGATGGTCGTTGGAATCCTGGTAGCTCGCTTGTGTCTAATGATCGATGCGAGCTACCCTAGGTGCATAAACTAAAAGCAAAGTGTGGATAGGTTGCCGAATTTTCAAGCTCTGACACTTGGTCGCTTTTGTTTCAGGTATCCAAATGTGAGCTTTCACCATGTCTTCGTCAAGCAGCCACAGTATAGACTGCATGTTTGATTCCCCTGCAACCTCAGCTGTTCATAGGGAAATAATCCCTAAGGTTTCTGAGGACCTCATTGTGTAGAGCTTGGACCTCGATGCAGCAAGCTCTTCTGACCATGCTTTTGTGAAGACTCCTCCACTAAAGAAGTCTCCGATTCATAGGCACCAAAAGAAACCAAGTTCCTCGATTGGGGCCACGGATAGTGAGCACATAAAGGACGTTTATGTGACTCAGCTTCCCTGATAGTCCTAGGAACTTCTCCCAGAAGAATCCCCCATTGGTTAGGCAGCAATTTTAGACACCTCTTGAGGTGTGGGATGTCTATTCCCCCTCACTTTTTCATTGCCAAAGTCCTGATTAAGTGTGACATAGCTCTCCTCAATTAACGGGGAACTCATACATAATTATAGTAGGTATGTAAATAGCTTATATGATTGCTAACTTAGGCGAGTTGTCTGTAGAAGAGCTCGTCCACTTGTATAGGCTGAAGAAAAGTCAAGACCAAATTTATTATCTCTCGACAGCGAGGAAAGTACATTTCAATGGTTGACTAAAGTCCTAAAAAAGATCCCGTACTAGGACTCATAGTATCTTTTCTACAAGTCTGGGGTGACTAACACTTTTGCCTTGGAAGCTAGTAAGACATTGAACTTTATACAAGCTAAAGAATATTTCCTAGTCTAACAAGCGAACTAACTTTACATTCCTTTTTACAGTAAACGTCGAGCAAAACTTCCTCCCCGAGGCGTGCTTATAGAGGCTTCAATGTTTTAGCACTCTTCCTGACAATGAGCACGGCATTACCCAGCTTATCACGCTCTCTCAGTTGACGACGTACCACTTCTGTGTCAACGAAGCAAAGTTTTACACCATCTTCGAAAAAGTAATTGCTTAGTAGCTCATAATTTTTGTTCTTCCTTTGTTAGGTCACTAACCACTTGCTCTTCCTTTGCAAGTATGTGGGCCAAAAAATCCAAAGGCTTAACGAAGAAGGCACCTGCCAGCAGTGCTGCCAAAAAGTAGTCAATTGCTCCAACAAAGAAATAGCTCGCGAGCACTGCCGGGGTGGCTAGGCAAGGCACCTCGCACCCGGTCTTAAAGCATAACAGCGATGAACTTGGGGAAAGCCCAAGCTCTAAGAAGCTTGCACTTGCCTCCAAGGTAGTCAGGGAGAAAAGTGCCTCTGAGCCACCAAGCAAGCTAGAGGCTTAGGGAAGAAGAAAATGTCCGAGCAGCAAGATGGCTCAGGCAAGAAGAAGATGCGAGTAGCAGGAAAGCTTGGGCAAGAAAAAATCGATCGAACCATAGGGAGCTCAGGAAAGCAAAAAGTTGCTGAGCATTAGGACGGCTTAGGCAAGAAGCTTGTTCTACAAGCTGGTGGCCTAAAGAAAACTGCGACCAAAGACTTGGCTAAAAAGAAGTCCATGCCCGTGGGTGAGACCGTCATCCTGGGAAGCAAATCAAGCTCACCTCTGCTAGGAGGCAAAGCGAAGGCGAACGAGGCAGCTTGAGCTATGCTCAACGCAATGATCGATGGGCTCCCAGAGCAAATCAGAATTGGAGCTTTGGCAACCAGGGAGGCCATCTCACCGGGGACTTATGTGGGGCTCAGAGATGTGTCTCCTCATGAGCAACTTGCATGGGCATGTAGCTACGTCACTAAGGTATGAACAGCTCGCCCTTCTTCCTTTCTTAGAGGCTTCTCTCTTACTTTTTGCTAACTTTTTCTTTCTTTATAGGCTTGCATGGCGACCAAGCTTCTCCTCGATGAGAGCTATCCCACATTGGAGGATACCCATCCAGGGTGACAAGAGGCAAAAAATTTGAAGGAGGATGCCTTGGCTAAGGCCCAATTGGTGGAAAATGAGAAAGACTTAAAGCAAACTGAGCTTGAGTGGCTGAAGAAAGAGGTCGAGGCTTTCAAGATCAAAGAAAGGGAGTTCCTTGACAAAACCAAGGTGAGCGAGGCCACTTAAGAAAAGGTTGAGGCAAAGTCAACGAAGTCTAAGAAGAGTCTGGAACCACAGTAAGGTGCCAATAACAAGCTCCAATCTGAACTTACCACAGCTCAAAAGGATGCCTTGGACTGGGAGGCCAAATATGAGAGGGCTTCACACGACCTTTCTACGGAGGTGGAAGACCGCAAAAAGACCAAGTCAAAGGTTGTCTGGCTCCAACTCAATATTAAAGAGCTGAATTCGACCATCAAGAGCCATGCTTGGGACACCTCGATCTTCCTTGTGCAAAAGTTGTGAAAGGCTCATCCTTCACTCGATTTCTCCTTCCATCCAAGGACTTATCAAAAGGAGGTCAATAGGACGAAGACTAAGGCCTAGGGCATAGAGTATGTTTATTCGAACAGTTCCGAGTCTGACGGCGAAGATGAGGAAAAGGTCGAGAGGGAAGAGGAGGAAGTTGAGGTTAAGCAAGAGGTTGAAGATCCGCCTCCTCTAGCTAAACTCCCACCTATCACTGTTGACCTTCCCCCTGTTGAGCCTCAAAAAGATGTCTCAGCTCTTGCCTTCAAAAAAGCTACCAAGAATCCTACCGCCAATGATGCCTCTACTCCTGATATCTAGATTTTTTCCTACTTTTTTTTTTTTTTTTTTTTTTTTGTTTTTCCTCGATCAATGGAAATTTTTTTTTCTCATTTTTTGTCGAGTAATGTTTTCATTTTGCAGAGTCATTTAAGTCGTTCTGATCGAACTTAACATAAAAAATTTGAACTTACTCCAAGTTATGTGTAGCCCGCTTCTTTGGGAACAAAATATTTCTAAGTTATGTATGGCTTGTTTCTTGGGAAACTTTACGAACATATAAGAAGATTAAAACTCCAAGTTTAGACTAGTTGTCCATTTCAAGTTTTAGTCATCGATTTATGAACGATTTTTCTTTGATGTGATTTACTCGAGTTTTCCCCAAGTTTTAACTTCATCGATGCAAGGAGTTTCTCCCTTAATGAGTTGAATTTTGGCCGTAAAAGACCTTACTCCAAATAAGAAAGAAAAACAAGCATAATTGTAACCCGAGCTCTTATTGGTAAAACCTTCGCAAATGCTCGGTGTTCCATGCTCACGACGTAACTTCACCATTAAGGTGTTCCACGTAGAAAGTTCCTGGTGCGAGCTTTTCAGATATCCTAAAAAGACCTTCTCGTTTAGGCCTGAGTGCCTCCAAGTTCAGGTTTTGTGTACCCAAGTTGACTTTTCTAAGTACTAGGCCGCCCATTCCGAAGTTTCTATTTTTGACTTTTGTAACACCTGCTTTCTACTACTATTCAGATAATGCATACTATGCAAATTATAGATATGTATATCATATGAAAGATAGTGGGCTCAAATTTTTCTTTACTCATAAAATATAATTCTTTACAAATACAAAATACTATGTATTAAAAACTTTCTAATTAATACAAAATATCATAGCTGGTGGACAGTAGTGCCAATACTCTCCGCTCCTCAACGTCCATCCGACCGCTGCTCCTTTTTCCTGCAAAACAGAGAAGAACAACGGGGTGAGCACAACAATGCTTAGTAAGTAAATCCTCTACTACCTGTCCCCGCAACTCACTCTTTGGTTCTTTTCTTACTCTACCGTTCTTCTATTTCTATTTCTCACTGTTTTTCTCTTTCTTTCTAATACTTTTATTCTCCTTTAACTCTGTTCTGTTCTTTTTTTTTTTTTTCTCTCTGTTCTTTTTCTCTTATTCTTACTCACCATGAAGGACAATCATGGTTTTCTCTTATTCTCATCATACTTATTGTGAAGGAAAATCATGACTCTCGCCTGTATAAGCTCTACATGCAATTAATACAAAAGAACTACATGTTTCTTTCTTCTACTCTCTATTCTCATTAGCTCAACTTTCTCATTCTTTCTTATACTCTCTCTCTCTCTTTATCTCATTCTTTCTCAAGCTTTCTCAACCTTTCTCATTCTTTAATTCTCTCTATTATCTCATTCTCATTTCTGTTTCTCTTTCTCATAACTCTTTTCTACTAACTCTCTTTAGTAGTCACGGCCTCCTCTTACCGGAGGCACGGCCGGGACTCGCTCCCGCTTTACGTGACTTCTCCTCATTTTAGCCGATCAGACTTGGTTATGCATGGATTCGGAACCTTTGGCCATGTGAGTATACAATCTCTCTCTCGGGTACTCGGGGTATAGCCCTCATCCGCATGCACTCTCATGGGCTACACCACTTCTCTTTCTCATACTCATGCCGCTCTCTCAATGCGGCGTACATGCGGGAATACTCTACCCATTACTCACGGGTTCCCCATCGCATAAGCTACTCTATGCTCTTATCTCTCTCTTATTCTTTCTCATGTTTGCTCATCTCTTTCTCAAGCTAGTACTCATAATATAGCTTAACTCTTAGCTTTTCTCATCTCTGTTCTTTCTCATTCTTACTCAT
This sequence comes from Pistacia vera, assembly GCF_008641045.1. Classification (NCBI taxonomy): domain Eukaryota; kingdom Viridiplantae; phylum Streptophyta; class Magnoliopsida; order Sapindales; family Anacardiaceae; genus Pistacia; species Pistacia vera. Next base: position 206,672 of record NW_022196402.1, read on the forward strand.
TGGAATGTCACGACCTCATCTGACCGGAGGCACGGCTGGGCGCTACCACTCTACGTGACTTCCGCTCATTTCTCTACCGATCGGATTTAGTCATGCATGGATTCGAAACCTTTGGCCATGTGAGTGTACATGCTTTCTCTCTAGCTCTCTCAAATGTCACGACCCCTTCTTACCGGGGGCACGGTTGGAACCTCATGTTCTACTCTACGTGACGGTCATGGCCTCATCTAACCAGAGACACAGCTGGGGATCACAAAGCACCCACTCTCATGACTTTACTCATCACTCACAGGTTCCCCATCGCACAACTTACTCTATTCTCTTCTTTAACTCTTGTGCACAAGATCTCTACTCTTTCTCTAGCTACTCATTTTAATGTATCTTAACTCTTAGAGTACTTCTCTACTCTTCCTCAACTTTTTCTCAAGTTCTTTCTCAATGCACACTTAATGCATAAGGATGGTTCATGCTCATTAATGTACTTAAGAAATGCCAATATGCAATGTTGCAATAGTTAAGGTTCATAACTCATTCTCATGCTTCTCTTACGCATTTCATCAAACAACTCATGTGCATATAAAAACTCTTCTCTAACTACAACTCTATTTCTCTCTTTAACCATCCAAAATTGGAAGTAAACTCTCTTCCATGGGCATAATCCCTACCATAGAAAACATTCCAAAAATACATACTCAATCTCATCTAACTTCATCTCAAATCATCACACATCTACACTCCTTATAAAGGAGAAGTATCCAACAACTCAACATGAATACTCATCTCAATTTACTTCCTCAACAAGTAAGCATATATCTCTACACAATTTCTCAACAACATACATGTTTATCTCTACTCAATCTCTCAAATACTTACATAAAACATGCATACATCATTTCTACTAAATCTCTACTCAAAAGAATTCTCAAATCTCAACTTGGGTTGGGATTTACTTACCTCATACTTGAGTAATCTCCACTAAAGCTCTTTACTCTTGTTGGATCATAGCTTTCCCTTATTTCCTAAGCATAAACTTAGTAAGAACTTAACCCTTACATAAATAAAACTCATATCTAGAGTAGGGATTCTTACCTCTTCTTGCTTAGGATCACTTCTTTGTCAAATTCCAACTCAAAACTCTCAAAAATCCCTTGGAAGATTGAATGAGAAATTGAGAGAAAATTAGGGATGAAGCGGCGGTGGAAATGGGTGAAATGAATGGGTTTAGAGAACTCAACCCTTATTAGCTCATATAATATACACTCTTTCCCATTTTGCCCTTACTCTTACTTGAAAATTTCACCTTTATCCTTTAATTCTTTATAAATTCACCCCCATTTTACACTATTCTCCATGAAATTTCCTTACATTTTACTCCCCACTTTTCCTGCTAATTAGGGGTAGAAAGGTCATTTTACCCCTATAGAGAATTCTCTAGAAACCTCAAGGAACTTTTCTGCCATCCCGTCGCCGCGGCAAAGAACTTTCTGTCGCCCCAGCGAAACAGTCCAGAACCAACACCGCCAACACAGAACCAACGTCGCCGCGGCGAAGCTTCTCCCTCGCCCTGGCGAAGACTGCAACTCCAAAATCTGCTAAGTCTTGATCAATTCCATGATAAATACTCAACCAAACCCAAAACATAAACTCAACCAAAGGCTAACCAAACAACATGAACAATATGCAAACTCATTTAGGGGCAATTCAGTAACCCTTTAGGCCATACCATAAACAATGGCTACGTATCTCAAGTGGGGCGTTACAACTTTAGAGTTGAAGTATCGTTTGGCTCGCTGTTGATAGGAAGTGAGCCCTAGCTAAGACTTGGCTCAATGTTCTTCGATTAGATCCAGCCTCAGGTAGAGAAGATCTTCGTTTGCTTCTTCACTAAAGACCTCTCTTCGAAACGAACGAATCCCTACTTCAACTAGGGCCATTGTCTTGCATCCATATGAAAGCAAGAATGGGGTTTCTCTTGTCGAGCTTCTAGCAAATGTTCTGTAAAAACCTAGGGCCTTGGGCAATTCCTTAACCCATTTCCCCTTGAGAGCATTGAGCTTTTTTTTTATGATATGCTTGATCACTTTATTTATAGCTTTTACTTGACCATTGGCTTGAGGCCAGTAAATAGCAAAGAAGCTTTTCTTGATCCCAAGCCTTTCACAGAATGATTGGAAGTCATCACAATCGAACTGTTTCCCATTATCCATTATTCTGGTATGGGGGATTCTGAATCTACAAATGATGTTCTTGTAGACAAAATCCTTCAGCTTATTCGAAGTGATGGTAGCCAAAGGCTTGGCTTCTGCCCACTTGGTAAAGTAATCCACTGCGATCATTGCGAATTTAACACCCCTTTTCCTTGAGGCAAAAGGCGAATCAGATCGATCCCCTGGGTTACAAAAGGCCAAGGACTTGTTAGAGTCATCAATTCTTGGGGTGGAGCTCGCGGAACATTTGCGAATCTATGACATTAGTCGCGCTTATGTATGAAGTCTGCCGTATCGTCGAAGACTGTTGGCCAATAATACCCTTGACAGAGTACTTTGTATGCCAGATATCTACCCCTTGCATGTTTTCCAAAAATTCCATCATGGATTTCCTTTAAGACATACTTTGTGTCTTCATGAACAATACACCGCAACAGCAACGAGTTATATCCACGCTTATATAGTTTGTCATTGATAAGCATGTATTGAGCTGACTTTTCTCAAAGATTCTTGGCTTCATTTCTTCCCTCGGGCACTGTCCCATCTCTCAAGTATGTGATTATTGCATCCATCCAGCTATATCTTTGTCTTGTTACCAAAACTAACTCCGAAGAATGCGAGGATGCTAGGACTTCGAAGAAATCTGACTGAAATGGAATCAGTCGCTTCTTTACTCATCATCGAAGCTAGGCAAGCTAGATCGTCGATCACTAAGTTCTTCTCTCTCGGGATCTGAAGAATAGTGGGAAGTTTTTAACTACTCGAGCTCAGATTTTACCTGCCAGAGATAGGACGCCATTATATCCTCCTTTGTTGATATTCCCTAGATATCTGGTGGACCACAAGCTGAGAGTCACTATAGATCTTTATTGACTCTGCCCCCATTTCTTTGGTGAGGCAAATCCCTATGAGCATTGCTGCATACTCTATCTTGTTGTTCAAGGTAGCAAAATCTTACTGTAGCTCGGATTGGGTTCCCTTCAAGACTTTCGAGCAAGAGCCCAACTCTTACCCCTTTTTCATTTGAAGACCCGTCTACATAGAAGGTCCACTACCATAATGTAGTGGACTACTTATAATGCAAAAACCTACATCCACTATTATGTTATAGAGTGCATAATATCAGCATTCTGATTTATAAAGAGTTATCCAATTGATTTTCTCTTTTTTGAGTTCTCTCTCTCGAATCCCCTCAAAACAAATTATAGTTGGTTTATATATTACCCATTACAAGGTTCAGTTGGAGATAAACTCAAATTCGCTTAATCGATAAGTTGCTCGATCATCAGTCTTGATTATGGGATCCATGCCAACTGGGGATATATCCACTCTGGATTTCCCGTACAACAATATTGAATCCCATTATTAATAAAATTGTCTAAAACCATGAGAATAAAAAATTATGATGGACAGAGAAAATATTGCAAAATCATAATTAATTAACTGAGGTAAAGAAATTGGTTGTTTATACCATGAGGTAAAAATAAAGATATGAGATTGAAGGCATAATTTGATTTTTTTTTTTTTTTTTTTTTCATATATAGATTCTAACAAACCAAAAACTCAAAAGATCAAAGGAATTTGCTTGGTTCGGGTAGGGTGCTTTTTTTAAATTATAACAAAATTTATTTGCATAGGATGTTATTTAGAATGATAGGTTTGAAAGTTAAGATAACTGAGGAAGAAGATAAGGTTAACATTGGAATAAAGTGTATATTAAATTTTATTTGACTAATTTAATTTAATATGGGGCTTAGAAAAAAGTTTTGATGGGAGATGGGACTCAAATAACAGATTACTTTTTAAAAAATTCTTAGAATTTTTATTTACTAAGGGGTGCTTGTCTTTCATCTTTGAACATAATTTATAACTTAATCATATTTTTAGTCTTGATTATTAAGGCTTGATTATAAGTGTTAAATTTTTTTTTTTTTTTGAAATAAAAATGAAAAATATTTAAAATCAACCCTTATATAGAGAGAGATGGCTTTCATTTTATAACTTTTGATTTACTCATTTGGTTTAATGTATGTAAACAAAAGTAAGTATAAAACTCAATTTCAAATTTTCTAGCTTTTTAGGAATGTAATTGATTCCGAAACTTAAGTTATAAAACCAAAGAATCAGTAAATGTCCGAATGTAAAATATTCATTTTATTATAAGTCTTCAAATGTGAAAATAAATAGATTTATTCAAGATCGTCCAGAATCAGAGCGTGACAGGTGTTTCTCATAGGAACCTAACTCATTAAATTGGCTTAGACTTCGCGGTAAATATAAATTGCACTATAGATCAAATTGCTCTAAAAAGATTTCCCATCATTTTCATAAACGTTAAACATGGAAAATTCGTATTCAGAATTAGAAAATAAAGTTTACTAACAAAATTTTTATGTGTGAATTCACGCCTCGATTATCATAAATAAGAATCTGATAGGATTTGAACAAATCATTTTTTCTTTCTCTTAACTTGATTAAGAAAAAAAAATTACAACTCTTTCCTTCAATAACTTAACCCATTACTCTTAAATTTGAGGTGTGAATTTAAAAAAAAATAATAATAATAAGAACATTGAAAAAAATAACTATGATATACACTACAAGAAATTTGATGTCTCCCAACATAAGAAATCCGTTAAGATACCATTGTGTCATGTCATTGTGCAGGGGACGTAGCCAAAGTGTACTCAATGGGATCACTTGACCCCACTGAAATTCTGAAATTATTAAAAATAGGTATATATTTTGCAACTAAAATTATATTGACCCGACAATACCTATATTTTATTGGTGCTACGGTGATATTTTCATTGTTTATTGATTCTGGGATTCAAAAATACCCATATTTTTTTTCACGTTTTCTCTCTTCCTCAATTCCTTTCCTCTTCTCTCCTACTTTCTTCTTCCTTTAAAAAATCATTGAAGATAATTATAGAATTGATAATATAACTTTTAAAATTAAATTTTCAGATTACTTTTTTTATATGCTTATTACTTAGCATATATTTTATTATAAATTTATCACCACACTGACTAAAAATTCATGGCTATGCCCCTGACTGTCCCTATGGTATAATGTAATATTCATTGATGCTAAATTGTCGTTTTACTTGCATCATGGAACTACTATTCCAATGCGACCAAAAATTGTAGATACATCCACATTAATCATTGTCAATTATGATGTCGTCTAATTTGACACGCCAAAATTTCACAAGAATATCTGCAATGTTTTAAAACTCGGCCTAACCCAACCACCAGACCCGAGGCCTTCACCAGGGCAGGTTAGCAATTTTACTATCCACAAAAACCCTAGAAATTGGGACGGTGGTCGGCGAATAATTGAAAGCTGATATGTTGAAGCTTTTGAAAAGGAAGGGTCAGTGAGTGCAATGGTGGCGACGGAGGTGATTTCTAGTGAGTGAATCGACTAGAAATCGAAAAAAACCTGCGGCGACAATAGCCTGCTTTTACTGACAATTGGCGAGGCGAACGAGGGTGGGGTGAGATGGGTTTTGGTCAAGAGGTTGAGGGTAGTATTTTTGTGGTGATGGGGAGGGTTGTCACGCCAGCATTGGTGAGATCTAGTCTAGGTTGTCGACGCTGGTGGTGGTGAGATCTGGTCGAAATAGAACCGATTTCGGCTAGATCTTGTGTAGATTTTCTAGGGAATGGCTCAAGGGATGATTAGGATTGCATTTGGTGTATTGCCATCACCAAACAGTCAACCGCCGATTTATATTTGAGGTGTGTTTGCTAAATTTCAAACCTGTAGGAACTTAACGAATTTTAAGGGATGTATTTACTAAATTTTAAACTTTTGGTCATCTAGTTTGACAGGCCGGTTAAACTGGTCAACCCGGGACCCAATAACTTTGTCGGGTTTCACCCCGAATTGGTTATTAAAACATTGTATATCTGAATTACTCTTACGCGTATCGTTGTCATTTAGCATTTTAAAATAGTCGGTACATACCTTTCACATTACTCCTAAATTTGAGGTATGAATTTTAGAAAAATAAGAACACGCCAAAGAATAACTGACATACAAATGTTGGAAGAAGATGCATAATGGAAGTTGCATCTCAATCTCCTATGTTATGTTGGATGCCACAATTTACTTGTTGCGTAATATCTTGGAATAACAATTTGATCCCCTTCTTTTATAGCTCTTTTTGCCATCTCAGCAAATTCTTTTACTCTTATTCTTCTCTCATCTCTTTCCTCTCCTTCATCCATTAGTATGCTTATAGCCTTTTTAATGTCTTCCTTCTTCACCAGCACCCCAATCTTTTCTTCCTGCCCCAAATTCGCTGGAATCTCCACCCCAATATTAACACCAAGTTGTAACACTTGGACAATTAACTTTTCGTCACAAAATTGGTCTCCGAAAAGTGGCCATGTAACCATTGGTACACCGGCAGATATTCCTTCTTGTATTGAATTCCAGCCACAATGTGTTAAGAATCCTCCAATTGCAGGGTGTGACAATATCAGTACTTGGGGAGCCCAACCCTTGATCAAAAGTCCTCTCCCTTTGATCCTTTGCTCATACTTTTCTAACCAATATCAAACTCTGCTGATTTATTTTTTCCATCCTTTATGACCCAAATGAATGGTTTAATTGATGCTTCTAAGCCTAAACCAAGTTCCATCAGTTGTGAAGATGCTAAATTACAAAGGCTGCCGAGACAAACATATAGTACAGAACTCGGTTGACAAATATCAAGCCACTTTAAGCATTGAAATTCATCAATTGAGGCCTTTTTACCTCTCTTACCTTATCTTTGTTGTCATTGCTGCATAATGAAACAGGGCCAATTCACCAGACTTTTCCTCTTTTGGCTTTCTTGAGTTCTTTGACATATGTTGACTCTATCTCTTCAAAGTTATTTATAATAACCCTTATGATGCCATTTCTGCAGCTATCATTTGATCACCAAAACCTCTATTTTCTGGAGGCATCGGTCCTGGTAGTTGAGCTTTTGTAATAGCAATTTTATCAGGCAAGTCAGGCACCAAAAATTATTCTGATTCTGAAGTGACATTCTCAAGAACCTTTTATGTACGCAAGTTGTGCATGCACAAGAGATAGAAGCAAGAAAATACAGGAAAAATAATCCTAGGAGGCAGTGTGGATAGTCCATGGAAAACAAATGTTGGAGATAATGCAACTTGCCCTAATTGTTAATTCTTCCAACAAATTTTCAACTGGGAATTGCAGCATGCTAATTGCATTGAAGAAGTTGTAGGCCAAGTCCATTGAAGGAAGCATGTCAAAATTCTCACAACCTTCTGCTAGTCCTGCTTCTTGACAAGGAAACTTGATCTCAGCTAACTGAATCTGCAGCCTGAATCGCGCAGCGTGAGCAAGAACTGTTTGCAACCGAGCTGCATTAAGCGGTGTGGTGACTATAGCGATGATAGCACCATTAAAGGAAACAAGATAAAGTGAAGATTTCTTACGTGGGAACTCATGGTTCAATTTGAGGAGACTCAACTATTGCCTATGGTGGAGAAATGAGAACATCTGAAATAGCACTTTTTATGTCCATTTATCAGTTTGCAGAACATTGGTTTATCCGTCTCCGTCCAATGATGTGGCTTTGTTATTAGATTTGTCTGTTTCTTCATAACTCGGTTTCTTAAATAAGGATTAGGCAAATAGGCATGCGGCAGACCCTTGTTTCTTTCGCAAGCAACATTTGCTAAAGTTCGAGATGCGGGAAATCATTAATCTACAACTCTTGGTAAATGCATTAACTATAACCAATAAAATAAATAAAACGAAAATGCTTGCCTTTACACATAGAATACTATAATTAATCCTCCTTCGCCGTTGTCATATTCTAGGTGGGTTTCTCTCATTCATTCCATATATAGTCCTCGGTTGGTGGTTGGAGATCACAGATTAATGACTGCCAGATGGCACAGCATATATATAGTTGTTGAAGATTTCTTTGAACAAACAATGAACATTTCGATAAAATGCTAAAAAAAAAATTATTAAGCAAAGTAAATCAATCAATCATTGGAATTACATCGATGGGCTGGGGTTAATTTGTTGTAACACAAATTGGATTAACATTTCCATGTTGAGGTAAGAAGATCCACCTTTTTCAATAGCATTTCTTGCCACCTCCCCAAGCTCTCTTGCTTTATTTCTTCTCTTTTCTCCTTCTTCACCTTTATCCATTACCCTTTCTATAGCTTCTTTTACTTTGTCCCTTTTCATCACTAACCCACTCTTGTCTTCAAGTCCCCATGTCACAGCAACCTCAACTCCCGCACACACCCCAATCCCCAGTACCTGCACAACCAACTTCTCATTATAAAACTGTTCGGCAAACAATGGGCAAGTCACTAATGGCACCCCCGCAGACACGCCTTCTAGTGTCGAATTCCAACCGCAGTGTGTTAAGAATCCTCCAATTGCTGGATGAGATAAGATCAATACTTGAGGGGCCCAACCTCGAACCAAAAGTCCTCTCTCTTTTGTCCTCTCTTCAAATCCTTCCTGTAGGATCCATCTTTCTAACTCTTCTGATTTTTCTCCCCCTCTTATCACCCAAATGAATCCATGATTTGATGCTTCTATGCCTAACCCAAGTTCAATAAGTTGCCAACCAGTGAGGCCACATATGCTGCCAAGGCATGCGTAAATAACTGAGCCACGTTCACACGAGTCAAGCCACTGCAAACATTTTTTCTCATTCATGGAGGCCTTTTCACCTCTCTCAGCCTGATCTAACTTCAACTTGTTGCAGGCTGAAACAGGGCCAATACACCAGACTTTATCACCTTTAACCTTTTTATATTCTTTGACATATTCCGTTTCCAGCTCTTCAAAAGTATTAATCACAATCCCGTCGGCCGTATTGTCAGCTGCTCGGAGTTTGTCACGAACTTCTGTCAAGTCCTCCGAACCCGGATTCAGATTTTCAGGTAACTGCGCTTTGGTTAATTCAATACGATGAGGCAACCCAGGTATCACAAAGGACTCACACTTGGAGACAGTTTCATGTACTTTAGAAACCTCCAATTTGTGTGTGCAGGAAAAAGAAAAGCAACCCATTCCATCGAAAAAAATCCTTGGAATCTTAAACTTGCAAGCAGTATTAACGGTCCATGGAAGATTCTTACCGGATATTATGCAGCTCGGACGGGGCTGTAATTTGTCAAACAACTCCTCAAAAGGTTTTTGCAACAAGTTAGCGGCGTGATAAAAGTTCTTGATCAAGTTACGTGAAGGAAGTTTGTCCATATTTTCACATCCAGGAGGCAAACCAGCCTCAAGTGATGGAAAATCAAGCTGCAGAAGGTGGATGGAGAGGCCAGATTCAACAGCACGTTGGATGATGGAGTTGAAACGAACGGTGTTCAAGGGAGTGCTGACAATTGTAACGATGATGCCATGTTGAGCCAGAAGTTTAGCCATGTCAATCACGGGAATAAGGTGGCCGGGAGACATTAGAGGTATGAGAATAAAATGAAGTTGATGATGGAATGATTGTGAAGCCATGTCAAATGGGTTGAAGTTGAAGGAGAAATTGTGATAAATTATAAGTTATTTGAGGTTTGGATAGTTGTAGTCAAGTTGCTGATCTTCCAAGGATTACCATTCAATTTGATTTTTTTATAAAAATAAAAATAGGGAATTTATGGGCTGGCGACTGCACGCTGGTTGTACCATGCATATACTTAAATTATTTTGCATAATAGTTTGTATGCAGAAAAGAGTTTGGTGCAACTGCCTACTGCTCTTCATTTATAATATTTACTAACTTTTTTAACCATATAATTTTCTTAAAAATTGCCCTTATGATAAACGGATTTTATTTCTGATTCTATAATTCAACAATATCTCTTTATATTAATACTTTTATGATTCAAAAATATATTTTATTTTTTAAAGAAAAATAACTTTTGAAATTGTATTTAAAATACTTCACGTAAGAGTAATTTAATAAATTTCTTGTTTGTCCACAAGAAACCAAGCCATGTGTTTTCACTTGGAAATATGCAAAGCAACAAATTCCCACTGTGCACATATTCTAAATTAACTTTTTTCAACCAATTAAGTGGGTGATGCCAATTTAATTATCATTAAACCAGCACCGCCCTTTTGAATATATATATATATATATATATATATAATAGATGTTTGGGATTATTTGGCATGTGATTGTGATGTGTTAAATAATTTAATAGATGTTTGGGATTATTTGGCATATGATTGTGATGTGTTAAATAATTTAACTCACCAATAGTTAAATAAAGAACATCAACAAGTAAGAGACAAACTCATATGGAAGGAGGGATGAATTCTTTTTATGCTGATGCTCTTTTCATGGTGATATCTTCTTTTCTTTATGTTTAGATTTTTATTTTTATTTTTCATTAATTATATTCTGCACTTGGATGGTCAACTCTAGAGGTGGAAAAAATGGGTGGGTTAGGCGGGTCAACCCTAACCCGGCCCGTAATGAAGAGGGTTCAGCTCAACCCGCTAATGGCGTCGGGTTGTGCCCAACCCGCCAGAACCCCGGGCGGGCCGAGTTGCAAAATGGCAACCCGCGGCCCGCGAGTTGCATTTTGTCCTCTCTGCAGGAGGACCGCAACCCGGTGCGTGGGTATGCCAACCGCCAGGTGGCCAAAAAAAAATTAAGAAAAAAATGCAAATTTTTAGTGTTTTAAATTATACTTTTACCCTTGAAATATAGCCGTTGGAGGGGTCTTTTTCGTCATTTTCTTTCCCCATTTTTTTCTATAAATTGGCCCTAAACTCTCATATTTTTTCACAACTCAAATTCTCTCATTCTATACTCTATCTCTATTCTCTCAATATTCATTTATTCTCTTAATCTTTTTGTTATCAATTTGCTCTATTTTAATTTTTATAGTTTTTGCAATTTTCAATTCATTTCAATTTTCCAAAACTAATTTCCATATTTCAATTCTCTTTCTTTAATTTTTATTTTCTACATCAATTTTTTTTTAAACTACAATGGATAGATATTTCTCTCCCTCAATTTCAATGATGAGAAAACTACTATCCTAGTTAGTCCCGCTGATTTACTATGAATGCAGGAGATTAAATAGTCCCGTTGTCCTAATCCCAGTCTCAGAATCCGATACACCTCCAATATGCCGTCGATTCCCACAGCTCCGGTGGTTCTAAAAGCGTCCTCGTATCGTCGTCCTCGTCCAACTTCATCTCAAGCTGAGGCGGGATCATCAACTGCCGTCGAAAGCGAAGACAGACACACATCAGACGTTTGGGGCATTTCGACAAGTTTTACGAGACAGAAAATGGCGTTCAAGTCAAGAAAGCAAGATGTAAATATTGTGCAAATGTTTAAAAGCTGATTCAGGTAATGGTACTAGTACTTAAAAAGGCATGCTAATAACACTATTAATCAACATGGAAATAGAGAAAGCAATCAAACTCAAATAACTAATATGAATAAACTTGGCGTTATAATTCTGATGTTATAAGGAACAGTTAGCTTTATATATTGCTGCAGTGATCAACCTATTAATATGGCTGAAGATAAATATTTTGAAAGATTTGTTCAAAATTCATTTTTTCCAGGATTTAAAGTTATTCTAAAACTACAACTAGAAATGATTTAATAAAATTGTTTAAAAAATGAAATTAGAATTAAAAAATAAATTTCATGCTTATCATATTAGTGTGGCTCTAACTGCCGATATTTGGAGTGGTAAAGAAACAAGATTTTTGTGTTACTAGTCATTATTTTGATAATGAATTTAAATTAAATAAATCTTTATTGGATTTAGATTAATGGATGTGGATCATAGTGGTTTAGAAATCTATAATAAAATGTTGAAGTTTTAAAGATTATGATTATTGTAAAGTGAAAGTTTAACTAGATAATGCAAGGTAATAGTAAAGTATAGATTTTTTTCAAACTAATTATCCTTTAATAACAATTGAAGTTTTTTCACCAACGTTGGGTCATGTATGATTAATTTAATTGTGAAAAGTGGTATGAAAACAATTAAAAAAAAATATTGATAGAATTAGGGAATCTTTAGCTTGGGTTACTGGTAGTAATAAAAGAAATGCTGAGATTCAAGAAGTTTGTATAAAATCAAATATGTCTCCTAGAACTTTTGCATTAGATATGTCTGTTAGATGGAATGTACTATTTAATGCTTGATTCATGTTTACCTTGCTAATATATTAGTTATTTTGTAGCAAATAATAGAGGTCCTCATTATTTGGTTGAAAATGATTGGAAGATAGCTAAAGTATTTCATTCTTTTCTCAAAGTTTTTATCAATCCACTTTACAACTTTTGGTGTGTATTATCCTAGTTATTGGTATAAATATAATATAAAAATTTCCGAGTTATTTACAAAAAACAGAGACAATGAAATTTTAAATGCACCAATAAAGGCAATGGAAAAAGATTTTTGAAATATTAGAAACCCATTCCTTTTCTTTAGTTGGTGTTATATTTGATCCTAGAATTAAATTAGCACGTTAGAAAATGGTTTTGACAATTTAAGTGAAAATTTACAAACCGAATCATTTGTCAATCAAATAGGAGAGGTAAAAAATAGTCTTTTCGAAGTATATTTCCAATATGAAAACAGGTATGGGAACCCGCAGTCGCAAAGAAGCGAAATATCCAGAGAAGTTGTAGCAGAGAAACAACAATGAGACATTATACTCTTAGAATGCACTGAATAGGCCGAAGAGGACCCAAATCCGAAGCACAGCCGCAACCTCCTCTTCAGAAGCAACCAACAAGAACAACAACAACAACAACTAATATACTGTCCTCCATGGAGGCCAGAGTAATGAACTTCAACAATATTTGGAACCCCCGAAATGTTTTCAACAGGTCACTTTGATATCTTAGAGTATTGGAGAGCCAGAAAATGATTTTTCCGGTATTATCAAGACTTGCCTTGGTGTTTTCGCTATTCGTCTCACCGTCTCATCCGAACAAACATTTAGTGCAAGTGGAAGGATTTTAAATGAAAGGAGGACTAAACTTGCTCCAAAAATGATTGAAGCCTCACAGTCTTCGAGATTGGGAACGATGTGCCATCAAGATCAATATGAGGTTATCGACAATACTTAGTAGAATCGTTTCAATTTTGTATATAGATGAGGGGGAGGGGTTTTTTTTTTTTTTTGGGGGGGTTTTTTTGGGGGGGGGGGGGGGGGGGGGGGGGGGGGGGGGGGGGGGGGGGGGGGGGGGGGTGGGGGGGGGGGGGGGGGGGGGGGGGGGGGGGGGGCAGGGTTACAGATGAGGGAGGTCCTAGTGAACCACCCCCAAATTAGTTGTTTTGTAAAATGTAATTTGTAAATTAATTGTCAATTATTGCACTCTTTTTTCTTTACCAAGTTTTTCTCCCATTGAGTTTTTCTTGGTGAGGTTTTTAACAAGGCAATAATTGTTGTAATTTCTTATTTTATTTTTTTATAAATGAATAATTTTTCTTATATTATAATTTTATTGTATCAAAATTGAATTAATATTTGAAATGTTAACAAACAAAAAAATTGAATTGAATTATTGATATTTGAAAAGTTAATTAAAAACAATTATATTTATAATTATTTATTTGAAAAGTTAAATAAAAACCAAAAAACAAAAAAAAAAGTAAAATCGGGCTAACCCGGTCCAGCCCGCCACCTAACCCGGCGGGTTAGGGCTGGCGGGCCGGGCTGGGCAAGCCATTTTGGAGAAAATGGCGGGCCTAACCCGGCCTGCCTTTGCTGGTGAGCGGGTTAGGCTCGACCCGCCAAACAAAGTAACCTGCCGCGGGACGGGCCGAGCGGATTACTTTTCCACCTTTAGTCAACTCTTATGTCTCTTTCCTGGTAATATTGTAACTTCTCATATTCACAAACCTGGTCGGTGGTAATATTCTATTATATATTTTAAGCATGACTTATTTAATTACCAAATATTTGGATAATGATCTGCCGTACCACTTACATTTATTGCAAATTCTTACTTTCGGCATGTCTATGAGATATGATCGTATTCCATTGAAAATAACTTTCAAAATGTAATAAATATTCATTACATTTAAACTAAAGAGGCATTTTCATATCGAGATTATTGGATTATAGTTTATGTTGTTGTCAAATTTTGCACCAAACACGAGATTATTGTTCCTTTGTAACATATTGCCTTCACATGTCCTTGGAGTTTTAGAAGAATAAATGATTGTTTTCCCTTTTTAGACCGTATCTACTCCTTATTTATCAACTTAACTCACTTTCCTCTCTTCGTAGATTCTTTATTTAATTTAAATTTTGTTTCCTATTTTGGAGTGATATCCATTAGATTGCTTACTTAGTGGGCAAACAAATCAATTTGGAATTTTATTATTTTGGCCCTAGAGAATTACGGATAATACAATTCATATTATTTAATTAATTAAATTGATAGACATACAAATTCTAAATTTTAATAATATCTGATTTCAATAGATTTCATATTTATGCCATTCAATAATTTAATTTTGTTTCTTATATAGTAAAAACACACACAAGAAGCGCATGGAAACGACCTAATCAATGAAACAAATGAATTATAAATGTTGTCATTTGGTGAATTATTATTATTTGATAACTAACGATTAAGAGTTAGGTTGGGATTGTTGCAGCTTTAAATTTAATCAGTTTTTTTTTTTTTTTTTTCTAACTTTGGAAATCATCAGCTTTGAATTTCAAAAGAGTGATGTTATTGGCCCCCATGTTTTATCTTTTTAGATCCCAATTTTTATTAAATTTTTAATTACAATTTTATCCCACTTAAATTTACTAAACAGATATAAAAGAATTACACGTATCTAAACATTTTTCTTTCTCTTTCAATTATTAACCCCAATTCAATAAACACTAATTTTATTTTCATACAACGGAGACAAAATAAATGCAATTGAAGGAGTTTGATCCAAAAATTTATTAGTTTTGTTGATGCTTGATTTTGACACCAACGACTCGCACGTGAGAAACGCTGAGTTGACTCAGGAGACACACGTGAATGGGGAGTTGAAAGTGTAAGAGTAGACAACGTTTAAAGTGGTTTGGATGCTCAAAAGCGAATCCTACGTCCACTTATATAATATTTATATTTTGGGGGGTCAGGTCGCGGCTAGCGAGCTGACTTTACAGTTGTGAATACAAATGTGAGAGAGAGAGAGAGAGAGAGAGAGAGAGAGAGAGAGAGAGAGAGAGAGAGAGAGAATGACTATTACAGAGTAAATTGAGCTAATAAAGAGTAGAATGAGCGAATCCCACAAACGGGAGTGAAGCTCCCTATTTATAGTGGGATACATTGAGGTAATGATTACTGAATCCGTAGAAAGGGGGACTGATACCGTGCAGATCTTTCCCTGTGTCCCATCGTTTACCTACTTCGAGGGATTTATGCGACGTGTGCAGGGATTTTGACAAGTGGGCATCTTTCAGCCTTCCATCAGTCTGGCGCGCACCCACTACACTGGCAAGAGTGTACTGCTCACGTCACCACACGATGTGGCTGCACCAAAACGTCAGTGGGACCTGCCCGAGGTTTGACTACTTGCGCTAATAGGACACTATGTCAGCCCTATTTTCCCAGGCATAATAGAAGTCCCCGAGTTTTTAAGATTTAAGAATCGAACCTTGGAAACTATAAATGCCTTGATCTGACGTGTTTGAAGAGGTGATGGCCAAACCGACCTGATTGCAAAGGAAAGACGTTCTCTCACAAGCGACCTGGGATAGTTTGCGACCTCTGGGTCAGTGACCCAGTCACAGGTGCCCAGTGCTAGTGATGATTCCGACTTGAGTGGAATCATCGACTTGTTTACACTAGCTTTCAAGAGGACAGATGGTCACGCTGCTTCGCAGCCGATGTCACATCGCTTCGCAACTAATGCGAGATGAGGTCGAATAATCACGTCGTTTTGCGATCGATGAAAAGTTCGAAGAGTAATGTCTTTGCACGACTGATGGTGAAGAGTGTTTTGGGTAACAACCTCTTCAGATGTTATCCATTGCACTTTTTACAGCAGGTGCATTAAATGAAATGCCTTTTGCTCTGACAGACATGTCTTATGCACAATAAGTGCCAGCCATGTGCATTAAATGCGAGCCACGCTGAAACGACATTCCCTATTAGATCATTAAATGCGGGTGTGGGCACATTAAATGTGGAGGGAAAACGTGTCGTTGCTTGAGCGTTTCAACGGAGGGGGGTGACGATCTGGTTTCTCGGGGCGTGACGGTCACTATTCCTCATTGATTCATGACACGTGGTCGCGACCAACGGTCAGATGCGTTTTCTGCCCAAATGTCGTTTGATTTCGGGAAACTAAAGCGTCACTTCCTTCACTATAAAACCCCAAGTTCTCTTTAGGCAAAGTCATAGTATTTTCATTCTGAGAGAGCAAGAAACTTTTGCAAGCCTTGATTCTTAGCCTTCCATAGTGGTGTTTGTTCGATATTCGGAGTAGAAGAGTCAATCTTTCTCATTCCCAGAGGTAAAGACGATTCCCTTCTCTTATCTTCAATGTTTTTTGCTTTCGACAGTCACCATGCGATGACTGTCCGTCGGTAGCTCGTCGGAGAAGAAATACTCTCCGTTGGGTCAGAGCCATCGATGGTGGCTCGTTAAGTATTCTGTTAGGGTTTTTCTAGGGTTTAAGGGAGGAAATATTTCTCCTCCACGTCATCATATGAAACAATGTACGAAGACTGAATGGTACCCTGCTTGTCGCTTTTGCATACTGCAGAATGGACCCCCCAACGACCAGAACTGAGGAAGAGGCCGGTTCACCCGCACAGGATGCCCCTGTGGGTCCCCCTCGAGAGATTTACTCGGTGCTCACTAACAACGAGCTGCAAAAGGTGGTAAACCAGTACGTTATCAGCATTGAGGTCTTCCGTGATAGGGTGCATACAGCTCAAAATCTGCGATGTGGGTTGGCCGTGATTTCCAAAGATATTTTCAAGGGTGGGGGGTTGATCCCTTTCCACCCTTTCACTAGGTCAGTCCTCGATCATTTCGGGATCGCACCAATGCAGCTCACTCCGAATGCGTACATGATCGCCATTGCCATGTACATCGCGTGTCGTGAGAATGGAATGGGCAAGCTGATCGCAGTGGAACTCGGTTGCTCATACGTTATGAAGAAAAGTAAGGAAAAAGATTCTTACTACCTTTCTAGGTGGACCACCATCGAAGCGGGTATACATAGTTACCCGAGCAATGTGGGGGCGTATGAGACAAAATTCTTCTTCTGTCACCACGACGGCATCTGCCGCTTCCAGGAGCTGAGTAGGTTCTCCTTTCTTTTGAATTCGTTTAACTTGATTCTTGCTTTTTTTCTAACGAGCTGTTTTTTTTTTTTTTTTTTTTTTTTTTGGCAATTAACAAAACGACCAACTTAAACCTACTCGTGGACCCGAACAGGATTACAGCCTTCGGTTTCCTACCCGAACAAGCCGAGACACGAGACTGCTCGTGACAGCCGCAAATTTGCGAAAGTACGGCTTCTTTAACTCTCGCGCAGCCTTAGAAACCCTAACAAGTAAGTTTTCCAACCTATTTTTTAGACTTTTCGCGCAGCCAACTATTTTACTAGCGGTGTTCACGTGCAGCGACCATGTCACCTAGAATACCCCGAGTGTCGCGACCGAGGCAATTCTCTTTCCCAAGGGTCACCCCCGCCCGCCCGACCGACAGGGGCTACTTCTAGCGGTTCTTCCAAGGGAATGACTCCGGCGGGTCCCCAAGCATAGCCTGTTGGGGTTCTTCAACCTCCGACTGCTCGACCGAAGCAGAAGACCAGGGCCTAAAAGTCCAAGAAGCGGAAGCAAATTCTGGTCGAAGAGTCAAAGTCCGAGCCGGAGGTCTTGGTTGTCCAGCCAGGAGGGTCGCAGATGAGGCCACAGACGATTGCAGTCCCCGAGAGGAAGTCGGCTAAAGCACCCGTGGGGGAAGCTCTACCTACCGAAGGCACTGGCACACCAGTGCTGGACACGATGGGCCAACTCCTGAAACATTTGTAGCACTGGTACTGGCCCTACTAGAATGCAACCTCGCTGGAACATTTGATGAGTTCATGGCCTCTGAGTCTGTGGAACTGATGACCACGTCCATTCAGCATTTAAGCAAGGTAGAACAAACTGTCCTCAGCGAGGGTTGTTTATATGTAGAAACAAAAACTAACTTTACTTTCCTTGTTGGCAGGCCCTGCTTTTCATGCACTTATCCCTGCAAAAGGTTCAGTTGAAAGCTGACGTGGGATCAGTAGAGCTGAGAAAGGAAAACGCATGACTCAAACGGGACTTGTCAGCCGTCGAAGCAAAGAGAGACTTGTCTATCTCCTCGATGAATCAGTACCTGAATAAGAGGAACGCCTCTCTTCGCACAGTGGACTTTCAGAAGGCCGGGCTAGAGAGGCAGGGGGAGGAGATGAATGAGCTCCAAAGGACAGCGGCCCGTCTCATCAGGGAGGCCGGTGAGAAAGATCAAGAGTTGGCGACGGCTACCCAGCGGGCCTTGCAAGCGGAATGGGGAAGGAGCGAGCTGTGGGAGGCCTCCGAGAGGCAAAAGCAGGCACTCGAGGCCGAACTCCACACTACTCAAGGAAGGGTCGCTGCTCTGACCGAAGAATGCAACGACAAGAAACGGAGATCGAGAGCAAGGTCGCTGAATGGGCAATTCAGTCCATTTATGCCCTTAGGCCAAGGAATCCTGAGATGGATATATCCGACCTTCTGCTAGACTACTAGGACATCCTTGAACGTATGGCCCAGCTCAAAGAACAGGATGCAGCGACAGCCGCCCAAGGTTCAGGTCCAGGGGAGATTTCAGGACATGTCTCGGAAGAGCCTACGCCTGACCAGGAGATCAGCGATCAGCGATCAACCCGGGGGTGATGAGGCCGAGCCTTCGGGAACTGGGGGCGAAGGCCATTGATCTCCTTTTGTTGTCTTTTTCCTTTCCTGCATATGTACCCTTTTTTTATTATAAATAAAGACATTGCTTTCTTAATCTTTCGAGTATTTACAATTTTCGCATTATATTTACATGGGATCGCATTCTAATTGTACAGTTACATTGGAACAAGCCTGTACGAATAGGATTTTACATTCTATGCAAACAGAATCATAAATGTAAAATGATTACAAAAGAATTGAATTACATTCATTATTTACAAAGGTTACGAAAAATAAAAGTTTTACAAGGAAAAATTGAGTTCGGAATTACTGATAGTAAGGTCGGAGATGTTCAGCATTCTAAGCTCGCGGTACTACTGAACCATTCAGCCTTTTGAGGTGGTAAGTCCCCAGTCTTATCATTTTGGCGATGCGGTATGGGCCCTCCTAGTTTGGTCCCAAAACTCCCGCACTTGGTTCTCTAGCACCGAGAAGAACTTCCTTTAAAACGAGGTCGCCGACCTAGAAGTCTCTTCGTCTGACCTTAAAGTCGAAGAACTTTTTCGCGCGTTGCTGATAGGCTGCTATTCTTAGCTGAGTCTTGCTGCGATGTTCTTCAACAATATCCAGACTTGCGCGCATAAGCACTTCATTGTCGGCTTCATTGTGCAAGTCCCTCCGAAGTGAACTAGTTCCTACCTCCACAGGGATCATCGCTTGCTAGCGAAAAAGGAGTTTCTAAGGTAGAGGTTCTTGGAGTTGTCCTGTATGCCCATAGGACTTCGGGAAGGTCGTCGGCCCAACTCCCTTTGGCTGCTCCAAGTTTGGCCTTCAGAGTGTACTTGATGGTTTTGTTAACAGCTTCAACTTGACCATTTGCTTGTGGTCTCGCGACTGAGGCAAATTTTTTATGAATACCCAGCTCGTCGCAAAATTGTTTGAACTCCTCGTTATCGAACTGTTTACCATTATTTGAGATGAGGGTATGAGGAATCCCGTAGCGGCACACAATGTTCTTGAAAACGAAGTCCTCGAGCTTTTTGGTCATGATCGCGGCTAATGGCCCGGCTTCTACCCATTTGGTGAAGTAATCTACTGCGATCACAGCATACTTGACTCCACCTTTACCAACTGGCATGGGACCAATGAGATCAATTCCCCATATGGAGAATGGCCAGGGGCTGATCATAGTTATCAGCTGGTGGAAAGGAGCTCGCGGTATATTCGTGAACCGTTGGTACTTGTCACACCTTTTGACAAAGTTGTAGGTGGCTTCTTGGATTAAGGGCCAGTAGTACCCTTGACGAACATTTTTGTTGGTGAGGGACCGTGCAGGGTGTGATTACCACAGGTCCCTTCATGTATCTCTCTCATAATGTAATCTACTTCTTCATCTGTTACACATTGGAGGAGAGAGGCGTTGAACCCTCACTTGTATAGTTGGTCCCTGATGAATTTGTAACGAGCTGCTCTTGTTCGTAGGATCCTTGCTTCGACCTTGTCGTTGGGCAAGGTCCCATCTTGGAGATACTGAATGATAAGGGTCATCCAGGAGACTGATTTTGTTACATTCACGGCCTGTTCGATTAGGCTAATACTAGGGGTCTCGATGAATCGAACAGGAATGCTTTCCGGTGTATCCGAATCCAACGATGAGGCTATCCTTGCCAAGGCATCTGCCACAGAGTTGCTATCTTTAGGAATCTGTGTGATCGTGAAGTGCTTGAACGGCTCGAGTGCAGCCTTAGCTTTCTTCATATAGCTGATCATATTTTCTTCTTTGGCCTGGTATTCCCCCAAGATCTAGTTAACAACCAACATGAAGTCGCTATGGACGTTGATCAAGGTCGAACCCATTTTCTGGGCCAATCGCAATCTAACGAGCAGAGCTTCATACTCGGCCTCATTGTTGGTTGCCTTGAAACCAAACCGAAGGATGCCATGAATGCGAGTCCCTTCGGGACTCAAAAAGAGAAGACATGTCCCTGCCCTCTTCTTGTTCGATGATCCATCGACGTAGAGGCTCCAAGTCGATAGGTTTTAGGCAGTTTCCTGAATGACTTTGCTGGGCTGTTGCTCTGACTCAGTCGGATGGTATGAGAATTCTGATATGAAGTCGGCAACAGCTTGCCCTTTGATGGTTGCTTTTGGTCTGTACTTCAGATCAAACTGACTTAGTTCCATGGCCCATTTAAGTAATTTACCTGATGCCTTCAGCTTCTGAAGGACCTGTGTGAGCGGGTAATTGGTCATTACATGGATTGTATGGGCGTGGAAGTAAGGTTGCAACCTTCTGGAGCAATCAGCAAGGCATAAGCTAATCATTCTATTTTCGGATACCGCATCTCGGCATCCAACAGACGCTTGCTCGTGTAATACACTGGCCATTGGACCCTGTTCTCTTCCCAAACTAAGGCTGCATTGACCGCGAATTGAGAGACGGATAGATATAAGAGAAGGATCTCTTGTGGGAGAGGTTTGGACAGAAGATACGGCTTTTTGAGGTGTTCTTTAATGCTCTGGAATGCATGTTCACACTCGAAAGTCCACTCAAACCTTTTATTGGCCCTTAGCACATTGAAGAACGGTAAGTAACGATCTGTAGCTCTTGATATGAAGCGACTTAGTGTCGCGATTCGCCCATTGAGGCTCTGAACCTGTTTCTTGGTGGTCGAGCTCTTCATATCGAGGAGAGCTTGGATTTTCTCGGGGTTAATCTCTATTCCTCTCTGGTTAACCATATACCCCAAAAATTTCCCTAACGAAACCCCGAAAGAACATTTAAGGGGATTGAGCTTCATTATCTACTGTTGGAGGATCTCGAACATCCCAGCGAGATGCGCTATGTGATCTGAAACGATATGCGACTTGACCAGCATGTCATCTACATAGACCTCTATCGATTTTCCAATCTGTTCGGAAAACATACGGTTAACCAACCGCTGGTAGATTGCACCAGCATTCCTTAGGCCGAAGGGCATAACTCTGTAGCAATATAGCCCCCGATCTGTAACAAATGAGGTATGTTCTTCGTCTAGCGCATACATCAGAATTTGATTATATCCCGAGTATGCGTCCATAAAACTCAGTAGCTCGTGCCTAGAAGTGGTATCCACGAGCTGGTCGATTCTTGGTAGGGGAAAACTATCCTTTGGGTATGCTTTGTTGAGGTCGGTGAAGTCGACGTAGGTCCGCCACTTGCCATTGGGTTTCTTTACCAGAACCGGGTTAGCAACCTAGCTCGGGTAGAGCACTTCCCCGACGGACCCGTTTCAAAAGAGGTTATCCACCTCGGCTTTTAAGGCAGCATATCGCTCCAAATCCATTGCTCTTCTCTTTTAGTGGACTGGCTTGGCTTCACTGTCGATGTTTAAGGTATGGCAAATCACATTCGGGCTGATCCCGACCATGTCTGTGTGCGACCATGCGAACACATCGACATTCTCTTTGAGGAAGCTGGTCAGTTCGATGGCGAGCTGGGGGTTGAGATTGCTCCCAATCCTCAATCCTCAACACTTGGCTTGGCTCGGCTCGTTCTGGTCGACTGACACTTCGGATAAGTCCTCAACTAGCCCATTGGAAGGGCATTCCTAAATACGGGGATCTAAGTTGTTCTAGGCCAGGTCAGGCTGTGGTTCGATCCGACTGATTGCCATTGCTTGCTCGGGAATACCCCGCGAGATGCCCTTTCCTTTGCACGCCATCTGCACTGCTCTTACATAGCAATCGCGAGATGCGCGCTGAGATCCGCTCATTTCCCCTATCCCCGTCGGGATGGGGAACTTCATCTTCAGATGGTAAATCGAGGTGACCGCTTTGAAGTTTCTTAGTAGAGGTCTCCCCAGGATGCCATTGAATGTCGAGGGGCAATCTGCCACCAAGAATTCAATAACCTTGGTCACCTCGTCAAAGTCACCCAACATGATCGGAAGCAAGATCGTTCCTTTGGGGATAAAATGATCCCCGGTAAAGCCGTACAAAGGGATGGAGGCAGGCTTCAGGTCAGCCTCATCCAATTTCATTCTATCGAAAGCTTGCTGGAACAGGATGTTCACAACGCTTCCGTTGTCCACCAACACTCTGTGGAGGTTGTAGCGCCCGATCAAAGGCGTGATGATGAGAGCATCATCATGAGTGTAATGCAATCACGCTACATCTTTCTCGAAGAAGGAAATTTCCTCCTCTTTGCAAATCTTAGGTGGTCGTTGCGTCATGTTTATCACACGGATTGGGTCGTGATAAGCTGCGCAAGCATATCTTTCCTGGGTACCTCGCGAATTCCCTGTGAGGTGCGGTCCTCCAAATATGACTCTGACGCTATAAATACCCTTGCGATCACGATGCTTCTTACTCGGTTCTCCATGTTCATTCTCCCGCATGGGAGTGGAGTCATCAATATACTCCTTGAAATGCCCCTACTTGATGAGGTCTTCGATTGCCTGTTTAAGAGCTCGGCACTCATCGGTGTGATGCCCATTATCCCGATGAAAGTAGCAGTATTTCTTGCTATTTTTAGCTGATGGGGGGTTTTTCATGGGCTCAGGCTCTCTGAGCAGGCCAGCCTCTTCTAACTTGTCAAGAATAGCCGATACAAATGCATTCAAAGGTGTATATTGATTCCTATCACGATCGTGACAAGGAACCGGATCATAAGACTTGGGCTCAAACCGTGGTTTCTTTCCTTTTCGCTGATCATCATTAGCCCAGCAACGATCAGTCCTCCTGTTCTCCCCTCGACCAGGTGCACTGCCTGAAGGGCCAGGGTTGTGGCGGTGGAGTGCTGCCACGGAGTTTTCAATACGGAGATATTTCTCCGTGAGGCTGTAGAAGCGGGTGAGGAAAACATCATCCTCAGCCTGTAGCTCTTTCCATAAATCGGTTTGTGGGCAAACTCCCGTGATGATGAGAGTCCGAATAGACTCTTCGGGAGTATGAGCTACTTTATGGAGCTCTCTGTGGAATTTGTTGATGTAAGATTGGAGAGACTCGTCCCTTCCTTGCCTTATGTTGCTGAGATAACTCAAAGGCATTTAGAACTTTTTGTTTGCTTGGAAATGTCTCAGGAATTTCGAGCTCATCTAATTCCACGAGCTGATCGATCCTGGTGGAAGTGATCTAAACTATCGCTTAGCATGTGAGGTTAGAGTTACTGCCAAACAACGGCACTTTGCCAGGTTTGAAACCTGGTGAAGTTCCATCAAGTCGTTGAATTCATACAAGTTATCCTCCGGATCAGAATTTCCATCGAACGCCCGCATATCAGGCATTCTAAATCTTAATGGAAGAGAGGCAGCTAACACCGCCGGAGAAAAGAGGGACGACTCTGCGACCTGCCCTTACTCATTTTGCTGAGCCTTTAATTGATCAAGAGCTCGTTACAGCTCTTCGATTTGAGGTAGCAGTGCTACCTGGGGATTACTTTTCGCAACATGGGTTTGACCCTCACAGTTACGATTGAGGAATGATCATAGGTCAGATTCCTCCTCACCTCTGCCGGCTGTCCCGGCTAATCTTAACACACGTTGGCTAGCGCCATCTGATGGCGTTGTCTGATTCGGGGAATTTTCACGACCTCCATGGTGGTGCGAACCGACCCGCGGAGTGTGGTAGCTTCCCGTATGACTATTAAAGTCGTCATTTCGGCGGTGATGAAAATCGCCCCGCCTCGCGCTTTTGTGGGAGTGCTCGTGCGATGTCGCATGGGATAGCTCTGGTAGCACATGTCACCGAGCCGCAACTTCATGGGTATTCTACCCGGGGCACGGTCGGTGTTCGCTGGCCCTTCGGAGCCTCTAGGCCTATTGTTCGCCACTTGTTTTCCCTTCCTTTGAAGCACTGTAGTGCTCGTGGAACGGGCTATTGCCTGTCTTTGCGCTTTCACTCGACTTGCAGGCGTTTTTTGCAGTGGCACCGCATCATTTACTTCAAGTGGTGTAACCCGATCTAATCGGTCCAACCTGCGGTTGACCGTTTGAAGAGTATTGTTGAACCTCTTCAGGTAACTCATGACGGCTGGGTCAAGCCGTGAGCTTGAAGGGATGTCCCCCACAGTATTTGGTGGGATTGAGGGCACCTCGGGAGAAGTGTCCTCTTGTACCTGGGGGGTCTCTTCATTCTCATTGTTGGTTCGCTCAGATTCGAATCTGCGAGCCATTTGCTGTTGTAGGACCGTTTAGACAGAGATTCTCTTGATGAAGGACGAATACTAAATCAGGCCCTCCTTCTAGCGCCAAACTGTTGATGCTTGACTTTGACACCAATGACTCACACGTGGGAAACGCTGAGTTGACTCAGGAGACACATGTGAATGGAGAGTTGAAAGTGTAAGAGTAGACAACGTTTAAAGTGGTTCGGATACTCAAAAGCAAATCCTACGTTCACTGATATAATATTTATATTTTGGGGGGTCAGGTCGCGGCTAGCGAGCTGACTTTACAGTTGTGAATACAAATGAGAGAGAGAGAGAGAGAGAGAATGAACTATTACAGAGTAAATTGAGCTAATAAAGAGTAGAATGAGCGAATCCCACAAACGGGAGTGAAGCTCCCTATTTATGTGGGATACATTGAGGTAATGATTACTGAATCCGTAGAAAGGGGGACTGATACCGTGCAGATCTTTCCCTGTGTCCCGTCGTTTACCTACTTCGAGGGATTTATGCGATGTGTGCAGGGATTTTGACAAGTGGGCATCTTCCAGCCTTCCATCAGTCTGGCGCGCACCCACTGCACTGGCAGGAGTGTACTGCTCATGTCACCACACGATGTGGATGCGCCAGAACGTCAGCGAGACCTGCCCGAGGTTTGACTACTTGCGCTAACAAGGCACTGTGTCAGCCCTATTTTCCCAGGCATAACAAGTTTGATGTGTTTAAATATCTTAATTATCATTCTTACAATTTTGGAAGTAAAAAGAAAATGTATATGGATTTCATTTCTAAATATTACAATCAAAACAAAAAAGCATAAAAAAAATTAAAAACATATATAAAATAGTATTTTTTATAGTAGATGGGGTTCATAAAGACATTTGCAAATGTTAAAAACATTTTAATAGGGTAAACTTAGAAGTGGGGTCTCGAAAGATAAAATACGGAGTGCCCGTATAGCTCACTCTTTTCAAACTCTATAATCTTGTTTTTGGCAAAATAAAATTTAAAATTGTTCGTGTACTTATAATGACTAAAATAGGCATTTTATTTTATTTCTTCAAGCATCTAATAAAAATGTAATAAAAATTGTCAAATAAATTATTAATTAAAGAATTAAAAAAGATTGGATCTGTCCAACCGTTGGTCAACGATGGAGCATTAACATTTAACAGCATAGCTGGTCTTGTCCAGATCAGCTCATGCGATTCTGATAAGACCGACGATGAGAAGCAACTCGCGTCACTGGCATCCGATTCCGACTGCCTCCGTTGACATCCACTGTCAATCTGTCACTAGTCATTTCAATTTTATTAATTTCATTAAAAAAGGATATATTTAATAAATTAAATTTTTTATTTAAATTCTTTGTAAATAAAACTATAATGTAAATGTGTGTATATCATTGTAAAATCAGCTTTGAGAATAATAATTGTTAAAACTGATTTTTATTGTTAATTGATTATTTCTAAAGCAAATACACCCTTAGACCGTTGAAATGAAACATTTTTTCCAATATAATAAATTTTAGTGAAAACAAAAGTGGAAGTGAAGTGCGCTTTATATTATAACAAAGAAAGAAGAAATTACATACAAAATTAATGTACAACATAGTTATTATTACAAGCTTTACAACAAATAACTCAACCCGGCCATCTGTATCAGAAACTGTAACTGTACATCTTTCATTGTTACATACACCACCATCAAACTTCATCAAGATATGTAGCAGATCGACGCAATTTTTTACCAGAGATTCACCAAATTGTTTCTGTTCAATTAGCATCAAAGAAAGGGTCATAAAACACCATCAACAAAACTTTTTCTACCCTGATTCGCCATTTTGTTCTGTTCAAATACCATCAAAGAAAGGGCCATAGATCACCATCAACACAATTTTTCCCTGTTTCACCAATCAAAGAAAGGGTCATAGATCAGAGCTTAGTGATCAACACTGTCACATTCACATCTCATTCACGTTGCTACTTCTTAGTAGGGTCAGAATCATAAACTCAGCAATATGAGTCCACACGATCAAGTGTAGCTGTTCTCCATGAAGCTGAGTTAGTTGATTTAAGTAGCAAGCCCAGTGATGAAGAACATGTTGCTCTAACAATTGCCTCCGTTGAGCGACTCATCTTACTAACCAACATCCCAAACACCTAAATGAAGATAAAACTTTTTCTTTTTAATATATTACATTTAAATATAACATCCAACTGACAGTAAGTAAGAACATCAGAGATTGACCTGTGTATAATACATAGCTAATATGCGTTGATCATCAGAAAAAGAGACCATGCTACTGGAGAAGTAAACAGCATTTGCCTGAATCGTAGGCCATGGTGCTTCAAAAGCCTGATTCATCAAGAATGTAACCAAGATTTGTCATCATTTTTATAGTATTTGAAAGTGATGTAATGTCAATAATACTTAGAGAGAAGATGGCAATGCTTTGGTCGAACAGAAAATATGAAATAGAGCAGAGCAGCAAAAAAGGATTTAGGGTTGCCAACCCAATGCAAAAGGGCTGGTTGCATAGGCTTCTAAACTGCATCGCAATCAATTAAGAAGTATACAACAAGGAGCAGTTCCCAATCAAAATCTAAATTGATCAGTAAAATTAACACCTGTATTGTTGATGCAACACAATTATCAACTCTGGAGGAAGCATGCAGCAATAACAGCCTAGAGAGATCTCTTAAAAATCCTTCATAGTCACCACTGAAAATATCCAAAGAAATATTTGCCACGATGAGGGACATGAAACCATAAAGTTTATCATAATTTGCTCATTTAAGATTCATAATGCATACCGATGGTCAGAACTAAAACCATGTAAGTTGAACAAGCCAATCAATCCTTCCATTTCCATCAAAGGGGCGATTCGTTTGAGGGTATTCTATTCATTAAACATGTCAAAATTTTGTCAAATAAGTCTCATGCAGAGAAGTAAAAGAGGGTAAGAATCACTTACTCGACAAGCCTGTCTAACACTAAGATCGTCATCATAAAGGTGCAGAATCACGTGTGGGAAGGCACCATGAATCTGAGAAAAATCAGGTTGTATTAGCTAACTTGTTATATTGTCCACTGCACCATAAATTATTAAACAATAAAAATCAAAAAACACATAAATTACAATGACATTTTACTTGTAAGAAAGGGGGAGAGAAGAGGGGAAGCAAAATGAAGAATAACGAATGAAATTTAGGCATGTTATGTTAACAATCTTAAAAACTTAAACATATATGAAATGTTGATTGAGAACTTATCATGTCTGTTAATTGTTTTAACTAAAAGTTAAAGCTACGAGGTAGAACCCCACAATATTATTTCAGCTCTAACATGCCCCCACTCACATGCACTTGCACATGTATTTAGCAGAGCAGCAACCATGAATTCAACCATAACTACAAATGCAACTTATGATAATTTAATTAATAGGCCAATTCCAACACAAGACTATCTGGTCATACAGGCTTTATACCACGTTAAGGAACCATTTTGACTAAAAAGCTTTAAGTTAATAGATAAAGGCTCAATAGTAGTAATCAAACCATAACAGTGCTCACAATTTTTTAAAACCATGTGAATCCAAACACAAGGCTCTCTTGCTCTTTATAGCAATTTAACTAACTGAATGAGAGAATTTTTCAAGATCTAAATACAAGATCTCTAGGTGAAACATGTTTTAATACAATACTGTATAACTGTCAATCCCAAAATTAAACTAGTAAGACAAGAGTCACTCAAATCCCAAAATTATAAACAAAAACACTGATGTGCTAAATGACTCCCATAGGAAAATAGGAGTAAACAAAGGACCTGTTCAAGAAATGCCTCCCGTTGTTCCCCAACGCCAAAGTTGCTTAGAATCCCAAATGCTGCAAAGGCGTTTGCTCGTATTTTCGCATTCATACACGCCTTTTCCAAATAAGAACATTAAATAATGTATTAGCTCAATTAAATGAGCACCATCAAAAAGAATACGCAGCTTTATATCCAGAACAAAGTAATCTAAAAACCTCATATATGCTTGAATATTCAGCACTATATTCTTACTAAGCGTAGTCTTAACACCTCATTGAAGCATGAATATAAAACTTATTAATTACCGAAGTACAGACCAACTCTGAGGTCTGGAGCTGGATGCAAAGACACACAGATCATCACAGAGAAAAGGGTGTTTCATTTGTTTTATACAGATTCTGCCATGACTCTAATTAGTCAAGGAAGTAACCGTACAAAAATCAGGTTCTAATCAATCGCATGAATAATTAATCCACACTCACAATAAAATATTTCCATTTTATGTCAAATTATCATTCACATAAATGTTATATGCCACTCTTACATATATGACTGAAAAATTTTAGAGCTATGATCAAGATTACAACATTTTCTTTCATTAACCTTACAAAAATCAGGTTGTAATCAGTCACATGAATAATGGATCCACTCTCACAATAAAATATTTCCATTTTATTTCAAATTATCATTAAGATAAGCATTATATGCCTACTCTTACATGTCTGACTGAAAAATTTTAAAGCTATGACCAAGATTATAACATTTTCTTTGATTATGTACTTTTCCACCAGGTCTTTTGATTGGGTGACGAAATTTCTTTGGCAAGCAGTTTTCTCATGATAAGAGGTACAGTGCTGTGATTAAGCATCATAAACTGATTTTTGAAGTCAGCGCCTGTTATTAGTTAGCCAACTGCAGTATTCTTGAAAAATTATGAGTTTGCAGCTAACAGGTTGAATAATTTCACCTCAATTGTAGATGGAATTCTTGGATCTCCAAGAGCATTATCCTTTTCATCATGCATCTTTGCCTAATATATTCTATTCTGTCTTTTCATCACCTTTCAAACAACACCAACATACAAATTCCAAAAATTTCTCTATAAAAATTATATGAAACAGCAACATGTATAATATAAAAGATGGAACTTTCTCTGTTTCTAAACAACAAATTTAAACAGATAATTTGCCATCCTGATTGCATGCATTTGGGATCATATTAATATATAGATTATAATACAATGACAACAATGTGAATGCAGAAAATCATGTAAAAGTTTTTGAGAAAAACCATAGAATGTAAATAAACGCACTTGCAGATTCCGGAGCCGCATAGAAAGATTCAGCAAAATAGGTTCCACAGCATCATTGGATGACGACTCGAGAATCTATGATGAACAGAAAAAATGGAAACCACAAAGCAAATGAATCCAGATATCCATGACTAGAAACATAAGAAATTATAAAAAAAATAAAAATAAAAAAAAATAAAAAGACACACAAAAGTAGAGTGAATCACCATTAGCAAGCACGATACTGCAGTCAGTTGCACTGACTCATCCAAATCATCAAGCAATGCCAATATCACACCAAGAACTTGAGTAGTGTACTGATAAATATTATTGGATGGTATCTGCAACAGCAAGTCAAGAAAGCTCATTTTTTAAAACAAATAAAAAGAAAGTAAATACCATATATACAAATGTTCATGTAAGCCTTGAGAGAGAGAAATTATGACCAGACACCCATCTCCACCAAATCAAACATAAAATTTATCTAGAAACTTCTGGTCTCCATAATGTGGTTGTATGAACATCTGCATGCATGTGTACATTGGCAAAACATTCCAACATGAACAATCTAGCAAATCAATATTATAACTGAAAGAGAAGGAAATATCATGTGTACCAATGTTTCAATACTAATAGCTAGTATAATTAAAATATTATTACTTAGATATATAGTGCTTCCGCAGGTACTTTACCTGCACCAGTCCCCTTAAACAAAGGCATCTAACGGTTGGAGATTCATCTGATACGTATCGACAAAGGGCTTCAACCATCTCTTCCAGTAGGGAATTAAATGCAGCACTGGAACATTGAGAATATTTATAATTGATATCAAAGTAAAATTCAACATATGGAACTATAACAAGAGAAAAGGGACAAGTTCTGAGTTCGCCATGAAAGAGGAGTGATAACAAGCAGAGATCACATGTGAAAAAAAAAAAAAAAATCATCTGAAGATTCTGAACTACAGTAACAGACTACATGTGGCCAGTACAATAAATCAAACAAAACCAAAACTATATGGACCCATCAAAGAACGCAAAGTACCTCCAAATTGAAGAGAGAATAATTATTGATTAGCTCTAGTAACTTCAAGACAAACGCAAGAACAGAAGAACTGGTGGTCGAAAACAAGGCTAACATGACAGCCCAACCAGTATCCCATAATCAAAAAAGCCACATTGTAATACCTTGTAAACCAAAAACCCAACAATCCTGAGATATAGCATAGAGTGACCAAGTTGGATAAGGTGGGAGCATGTTTCAGAATCCCACATTGTCAAGATGGATGAGGTGAGAGTCAATTTCAGAATCTCAAATTTCCTGGTTATATAGGGTCACTGGGACTAAGGCCTTTTGGGGGAACCCTAAACGCAAATATGTGCAACCTAGGTCTCAAGTGGACAATATCATAAAGTAGGAGCATGTCGATTAATATCAGAGCCAAACCTACCTCACGGCGTGGGCCAAAGAGAGCCAATAATCCAGGCTTAGTTCCGACACAAGGACGTGTTATCCTTTAACAGGGTAGATTTTTAACACTCAAGACCCAATACTCTTTGACATATAGCATAGAGTGGCCAAGATGGATTAGGTGAAGTGAGTTTCGAAATACCATATTACCTAGCTAGAGAGTTAGAAAGAAGTAAAAGATTTTCTCATGGGTATGAGGCCTTTAGACATACTACAGAAAAATACAAACTATAGTAAACTTAAATTAAGTCAACAAACTAAATCCTCGAGAATATCATTCTCTGGAAAGCACAGAGTTTGGTATGTCTTGTTTTAGTTAGTCTGGTTAAATCTAATTTTCACTGATATAATAACTGATTGAAAATGAAGAGAAGAGAAATAGAAACTGAAGTAGAGGAAAGAGAAAATGGACAAAAAGATTGCAAGAAGAGTAACATGAAACAAAGGAATACATAGTCAGCCCTCCAACCCCACCAGTCAAAAGAAACTGCATCTTCAATCTACCCAATATCTTTTTCCAAGTAACTTTGGCAAAATAATAAATATAGATATGCTATTAAGACGTTCAATACATGCATGAAACATTAAAAACAAATAAAGCAAATACATACAGAAAATCTATCAAGAGTAGATTATTTACACAAACCTATAGCGGATAAACTCTGACAGTGCAGCAGCTGCAGCTTCTCTTTGAAACCTTTGTTGACGGTTTAAGGATTTGGTCAAAATTAAACAAATAGTTTGAACCTGGACAGGTTGACCATAAAATAACAAACATCAATGCCTCAAATAGTTTTGGCCAAACCAGCACAAGAGGACTAGGTAATAGTGCAATGACTGAACAACAAAAGAATTAACTTAACGTGCTACCTCTTTTGGCCTCTTTATAGAGATGCATCCAGCTACATCTCCAATAAGATTTATCCACTTCTCTTTTTCATGTTGCTCTCCACCTCTAGCCAAAATCTGCAGATTAAATTTTAAGCTAATTTTATCTTTAATTTAAAATACATTAAGTATCCATTATTGCAGTGGAAAGTGGTTCACGTATATTATCATGTACCTTTCCCATTTCAAGGTCTCCAACACATTCACAGAAAGCCTGAAATGCAGCTAACAGAGCTCTGCAGAGACAGGGCAAAAGCATTCATTTGAAGAAAGAAAAGTAAGATTTAAGGATGAAAATAAAGAAAGGAGATTTATGAGCTTAACGTTCACACAGCAAATATAGAATGTCATATTCAAATAGGAATAGAATTATACAATGCATACCGTAATGGTTCATGCTGACCAGAACTAGCTAGACCATGACAACTTCCCAGTTGGATTATAAGAGCAGCAAGAACAGGAGCATAACTTTGTTCGACAGCTTTCTTTCCAATCTTACCACCACCTCTGTAATTTAAAATGTATATAAAAAATCCAGAAAAAGTAAGATCACACAAAGATAAAAATGGATGAATGCGATTGATCATAGAAACCTGAAAAAGGCAGTGATAGCCAAAATAGCAGCTTGCAAAATGTCATCATCTATCTGAGTATCAGCAAAATGACTTGAAATTTCTCCTTTCTCCTTATCACCCTTAAGAACAGGACTCTCATTGAGGGCAGATATAAGATGCTCCAGGAATAAATAAGAAAGAACAGCATGTTGGGAGAAGGCCTATGCAAGAATAAAGAAGAACATAATCATTGAACTGTTAAAATTCATTTACATGACTATAGTATCCTAATCCTTAAAGGGGAAAACACGAAAGAGGGAGAAAAAAGACTTCCATATTTTGTAAACAAGAGGACAACATTCATCTTAAGGCAGTATTTTATGTCTCATGCATGAAATTTGACATTTGAAAAGACAATTTAAAGTTTCCAGCGAATCAATTCTTGGATTTACTCTTCACTGCTCATTCTAACCTGCCAGGAACTGAAGGAATCAGACTTGAAAAGGAAAGAGAAAAGCCATTGTACATGCCAATGAGAATATCCATTCAACTTCACTAAATTCCCCATCCCATGAAGTAGAAGATTCTCACCAATTGGTACTCTAAATAATTTATTTACAAATTCAATAAGCATCATCTAATTTGTAGTAGCAGAAAATTAAATAAGCATCATTCAAATACTATCAAATAGTATTACAACTCAATTATACTAAAATTGAGAATAAAAAATATGAAACTATCCAAGATTACACAAATGGTCTTCCAATTTAATATCTAATGGGACTCACATAGAAGGCATCCTGCATGGGCCAGCCACCACGTAGTCTAGATATGTCCTTTGTGACTATATCCCTTCCAGCAGTAGCCAATACTTCATTGAAAACAATTTTTGAATTGGTGTTCTCTGCTAGAGAGGAAATCTGCTTATAGTTAAGGATTTAAACAAAAATACAATACACAACGAAGGCAACTCCACAGTTGAATCAAGCTACAAGCAGAAATAAAAACACACACTTAAGCACCAATTATTCTAACTACAATATACATATAAAGATACAGCCCCAAGAGTTTCCAACCGTAAATGTTTCTCGGTCACATGAGCTGCAGCGGAGAGCAAAGATTGAGTAGTCCTGGTGACACAGATGCAATCAGCTTTACTAATAAATTTTTAACTCCCTCTCTCCCATATGCGTTCAGCAATTTAAAAGATTCAGTTCAGAACTCAATCAAATATTTTTAAGAAAAACCTTGAAACATCAGTTTCACTCAGCTCAGCTCCCCTCTTTGTAACAAACTCAATGACAGCTTGAATAGCCCCTTCCGCAGACTGCTTAATCCTATCGCATATAGCTGTGGTACAATTATGCAAGGTGCCTACAAGCTTCAAGAAATCACACAAGTAACTTGAAGCTGCCAGTGTCTTAAAAGAAATTGTAAAATATATCTACGAAATAAACCATACCTCGTCCTTTGTCAATAGAGTACAGGCAGAGGAAACAATTCTGTTGAAAACCTCAGATGGATCAATAGAAGCATCCTGAATATACAGAAGGGGGAACAAAAAATTACAGGGTAAACCGCAGATATAAACAGACATGAATTATGCAGTAATAAGAAACTTACACTTCTCAAGATGGCTATAACATCCTCAAGGGAGGACAAAGTGCTGTAGGACAATTCTATATCCACACCAGAATTTGAACCAACAGGCCTTGGAAGTGAAAGAGAGATGCTAAAGAGTTGATCAAGAATCTACCAAAATAAAAATTGAGGGACAATAAATTTCTGAGTAAAATATTTGGAGAGCTACTAAACTTTATGTAAAAGACTTGCAAGTATTCAACCATAGGAGAAACTACCAACTGCCTATAAAATTCATACCTGAGCAGAAAGTTTTCTAACTTCAGAATTAGTGTCTGCACAACGTGGAAGATACATTATGACCCTATCTCCTAAACACAGGGCTTCACGACTGGGCAATACATATGCCGCTGAAAGATGAGCAGAAAAACATGTTGTACTGTAAGCAAAAGAACTAGAGATAAAAGGCATACTTGGTGGAAAGCACAGAAGAGTTAATTTGTTTCAAGAAACACAATTACATGGTAAGTTTGAAAAATTCCCATGCACAGTACGGTCAATCTGCTTGTTGTGCGTGCAACTCCCATGGCAGCCCAGTGCACAATAGCCACTAGCACAAAGTGTCCGAAACTTCAGAAGCATCTCATGCACTGCAAGAGAACCCCTTCTCCTTTGATATTCCATAGGTGAAGAAACATATTGATCAAGTTGTCGCAAAATATGCAATAGTTGGTCTGCTCGACTTCTTCCATCCTCTCCACTTAATGTTACACATATATAGAGAGAAGATGGGTCATGAAGTGCTTTTCAGTACATGATTTTACATATGCAAGAACTTAAAATTAAAAAAACACATGCTTCACCTATTTCTTTGTGGGATTTTTTCTAAAGCAAACCTTGACATTACAACTAGACTAGGGGATGTAATGAGTCTTACCCCGCAAAGAAATGTAACTACAAAAAGAAAATGGATATGCATGTAAAAGAATCCAGCTACGATGGCATTTCTAGTAAAACTGATATTTTGAGAATCTCATAGAATCTTGAAAAAGCATACATTAACAAAGACTCTAGTGAGAAATGCCAAGATTGACTCTAGTTGACTGATGCACCTACTTCAATCTCTTCATTTATAGTTTTATCGTTTCTTATCCCAAAGAAAAAATGCCAAGATTGGCTGACTTATATGTTTGATTCATGGGAAAATGCAGAGGAATCAATAATTTTTTTTAAAAGGTAGTTGAGGGTATAAGTGATATTTCAAGAGGTAACAAAACCTCTTTTGGATGGAAATTAACATGAGATTTCTGATTTTTTTTAAAACATGAGATGTCAATGATGTTTCACAAAAGCTCAGGGGTTCCTTGAAATTTGCACTAAATATTATTTATTAATTGCTTTAGATATACTCAGGAGTACAACACTATTAAGAGTCTACAATAAGCTCAAAGGGAACAGCTAGTCACTCTCAAAGCAGATGCAGCTGATTCAAACTTGTAACACAAAGAAACATGTGATGTTTCCCAAGAAGTAAGTCATACACAAAAGCGTAGACCTCCTAATTAAACAGTACCTCGTAAGAAGAATCGCACATAAAAGAGTAATAAGGTTGTCAATAAGTGGATTGATAACTTCTATCGGGTCATTTGGTAAAGCAAAGAACCCTAAGGTGGCCTGTCAAATTTTTCAGAGCACTTCCATAAGACTGGGAACAAGATGATTAATGAAATAAGTAATACGTTGTTAAAGATAAATAATCAAAATAAAATGTACCTTCATAACATGATTTCTTGTCTCAATTGTCAGCTTTGGCTCCACAGAAACCAAGGTAGTACATGCACTTAGAGCAAGGGCCTGAAGAAATGACCACAAATAGAAAAAGGGTCAAAAGAAGTTCAGATATGATTTTCTAGGACAGGACATTGATGCTCAAAAACATAATCGTTCCAATGCAATTAACACACCTGAGTGCGTAGGAGTTCAAGACTTGAATCTGCAAAATCATCATTTTCATCTACTCCCATCAAAGTTAATATGTAGTCGAGCAATTGGTCTCTCCTTTTCAGAGGGAAAGATGCACCATTTTCCGCAGCATTAATGACAGCACGACCTGCATGAAAACCGTTCCCAACTGTGATATTTTCTTATATCTTCACAATATTGAGTACAGAAAAAACAATAGAAACAGAACTATTTGCCAATTCACACATCTTCACAATATTGAGTAATAGAAAAAATAATAGAAACAGAATTATTTGCCAATTAAGAGGTTTTATGCCATGCATTCAAATTTAAGAATGATGTAAGAAACTATACAATTTCAAGTAAGGGATTTTCCCCTTCACTTCTAAAATAACATAACTATTCTTCACAGTGTTCCTCATGCTATGAGAAGCGAATCTTCCACTACCAGGAAGATAATACATACATTTTTTAAGTTTGAAAGGACTGAAAGTCTTATCTTGATAAATATATTGACAGACCAAAAATCAATTTCCCATTTCTACTCTATAAGATAAAAGTTGTACTTGGTCAACTACATTATTCTTTAATTTCTCCAACTAAGTTGATTTTGTTCCTC
This sequence comes from Pistacia vera, assembly GCF_008641045.1. NCBI lineage: Eukaryota > Viridiplantae > Streptophyta > Magnoliopsida > Sapindales > Anacardiaceae > Pistacia > Pistacia vera. Next base: position 244,132 of record NW_022196402.1, read on the forward strand.
CGTTGTTCTGCTTTCTAGCAATGATTGAAAATTAAAAACTAACTTCACTAAAGCACAGCCGTCCACCTCTAGTGTTTGGGTCTAAAGAGAAAAGGGAATCCACCAACCCAGTCATGTGTTATCCTCTTAGCTATAAGGAAGAAAAACTTTGGAGTAGGAAGAGAATAAAACTAAAATTAAAGCATATATTATTTTTAATAAGAAACTCAATGTGTTAAAATGGAAAAAAACAAAATGAAGTTGCTACATGTGTCAAGGGGACCAACTATCCACAAAGAGTACAAAAAATAAATAAATAAATAAGGGGCAACCCTCTGCAACCAAATATATGCCAACAGGCACAAAACCCCTCTCTATACAACCCCAACCCAAGCTAAACACTTCAAAACCCTTCCCTATTGAGATGAATGAAAAAGAAAGAGCACTTTTGGTTATTAAAGCATTTTATTAATAATAAAAAAAATAAAAGCTTCCAAAGACGAGGAAGTTGTTCTAACTTCACCAACTAAATTAACCACCATCAAGCACGCAAAAGGTATATGACTCCACAACATTCAATTGGATTAACTAATATGAATCACAGAAAACTTTCTTCAGCTCTTGAGCAGTGTTTTTGCCTCTCCCGTTACATATGCACCTAGAACAAAACTTTGACAGCCCAAAACTCTGTTGCATCTCCATAAAACTATGCACACCCAATCTTTCACTATTGACGTTATACAACATACTCATCCAAAAACAAGCACTTAATGGAGACGGGAAAATTAAAATCCCATGCCAACTCAAAACTAATCTGGACAATCCCCAAATTCATCTACTAGAAATGACCTTACAGAATATTGTCAACTTCTTCAACATGTCATTAATTTTGTTTGACTGCAGGCTCATAAGTGCAATATATCAGGAATTAAGAAAATGAAACCACTGGTAAGTCCATATAAATAACAATTCTCATTGCAATATGCGTAAAACACAAGTATACAAAAATTCCTAACAAACCATAACATGAATAACAGCAACTATTTAAACAAACCTAGTAAATCAATAGCAGTTATAACAGCCTGCTTTGCTGTTGGGTGGCGTACATGAAGAAGCCGTGAAAGCATATTTGTCCCCTGCAGGCAAGAGAAACATATAACTGACTTATCTATTATATGAAAAGGTCACAGAAATAATAACACAATAAAACAGCAGTGCATGCACATTTAACTATAATCCGCCAGAAAGCATCAACTTAAGAACTCCCTAAGGCACTGAGGGGAATCCTATTGGCTCCAACTGGCTGAAATAACTTTTTTTTTCTCTTATTTTACTTAAGACAGTTTATATACGGTGTAAAAATAACTTTCCCTTGAGCTTGAAATGCAGCTCATCAAAACTAACACAATTATACACTCAATGACAATTAACATTGTGAATACATATCTTGTGTAGTGGTGTCCACACAAGAAAGAGACTATTACATTTCTGGAAAACACAAATAATGAAATATGGATGTGTATACGTTTAGGAACTACTAACATAGAATTATTTTATTGCCTTTTTACTTAAGTAAATCCTTGATATTAACCTAATCAAGATGATTCCAAGTAAAACATCTCTATTTCATATTCCTACTGATTGTAGAGGAAGAGAAAACGCCTTATAGAACAGGAAGATAAGTAAATTGTAAGTCTACTTTGGCTCAACTAATCATCTTCTGTTTATTGTAATTTGTAAAATGGAATCCCAGGACTCCACTGTGGAAGCTAAATGCCTCCTATAGTTCCATCATGAGATAACACTGCACAATGTTGTATCTGCAAAATTATAAAATAGAAAAGGATAACATCATCTAACAGAGTGTTTCTAACTCATATCTCAAGCAGGGATATCAGGCTCTCCTGTTTACTCGGTCGATATTTTTAATTTCTCATATTTGCCAATCTCAGAAATAAAGGCTATAAAAAAACCCAGTGGGAAAACCATTAGATTTAGTAGTAGTCAGAAATTAAAGAAGCAAAAACATAATGTTAGAGAAGCCAACCCAACAGCTTAAGCAAGGTGGAAGAGCCCAACAAATATATGTAGCAAATTCCAACTCCAAACCCAAATACTATGGCACTCGCCAAATGAAAGTCTATCTTTAAATAAAAAACACAAATGAAAGGTGACATACAACAAGTGCTTCAATTCTGGCTTCAATAACTGTTGATGGGGCATATCTTGCAGCATATCCATACATTAGAGCCAAAGCAGCATGTATATCATCTGATTCTTCCATTCTACTACCATCTGAGAAGATAGATAATAATCTGCAAGAGGTGAAGGCGCAAACTCTTCAGATTGACCCTCATACATTTTTGGCAAACTCACAATGAATTGCACATTAAAGCCCAATCTCAGCAAGCATTTTTCATCAACTAAAATCCAAAAAACACAATTCAAGTTTCTCTCGAATCTGCAAGAATAGCTTTTATAAAATGATCTAGAAAATTAAGTATTTGTATGTATGGTACTTTGCTAATCATTAATTTTTTAAATCCAAGATATTTAAAAGAACCATTGTGTAACATCTGATAGCCAAAACAGAAAGGGAAAAAAAAATGCATCAAGTATGAGTTGTAAACGGTTTGAACATCAAGATTCAACCTGAAACAAAAGGAGAGGACAGACGAGGGGAGAGATCTTTCTGAAACCAAAAGAAAATAATAACACTCAAGGCATAATGTATGGGAAAACATTTTCTAAAACATTTTCAGTGATGCTGTTGGTGAAGTGCATCATTATCATTAAAGTAAGGGCACACACCTCTGAAAAATACTTAGCCCAACATTATCCAGAATAGCTTTTAGCTTATCCAACACAGTGTCCAAGTGGGATGCTGCAACCTGGTAGCGATTCAAAGGACAAATGATAAACATTGAGAAAGAGAAGACTGCAATTATAAAAATTAAACTCTTGAGTTACCAATCCCATAGCTTTTGCCAAACCAAGCCTGTTAGTTGGAATAGCAATATTGGCTTGTTTGTACATCCAATCAATCTTATCACGAACATAAGCCCTGTCATCAACTTTCTGAAGAAGCATACCCAGGCAACTGCAAAAGAAAAGATGCAATGACAATAACAAAGAAGACTCCAATAACATAGACTTCTGAAAACAAGAATCCAAAACTTTTTCCAAAACGGTCAATAAATTGAAACCAGAAACCTATGTGAACAAAGCATCTTCAGATAAATACTAAATTTGTCAAAACTGCACACCTTGAAAGGTACTCAAGCAAATTGCATATAATAATATATAATAAAAATACAACCTCTATCTTCCTCCCAATCTAGTAAAAAGAAATCTATCCACCTGCAACAGAATGGAATAGTTCCGACATTAGACCAGGTAAACGAAGCCCCATATAAAGCTTGTTTAGAAGCTAAGATGCCTTGGGCTATCCCAGAATCTTGTGATTCACTTCTCATAGACAATGTAGTTGCCTTTGGAAGAGGAAGAAAACCAAAACCTTTTTGAGATATGCCATTTCAGCTCTTTCTTAGGTGATTTGGATGAAAGAAATAACCAGATTTTTTATGACAAAAGAGCAGAAAACAGTAGCGAGTTACAGGTAAAAGTCCACCTTTCCTCTTCACTTTGCCTTTAATTGGTAAGGAGTATCAGGATTCTTCTTTTTTGTCTTGATTCATCTCAATTGGGAAGGGGTTCTAGGTTAATTGTATAGTTTGTGGTCTATTTTGTAAAGGAACAGGATGGTTACTCACTACACATAGGTGTGTAGATTTCTTAGCCCTCTCATGGCTTTTTTATAGTTTCTTATACGTATAAACAAGAGCAGGATCAATAGCCCTATATTCTATTCGCAACTTTTTGAGTCTTAATGCATTTGAATGATTGAGATTAAAACTACCAAATATAGTGTTTAATTTGTATCAAAAAATGATGCCTTCAAACCTACTTGTATGTATACAGATAACACATACAAACATCAATTCTGTCAAATTGTTGTTCTATAATTGTACCTTCTTATATGTCAAGTAGGCATTGCTACTTTATTCGTGAAAAATGAAGTTGCACAATGCATACCACATGGAGACAGAACATTCCTTATTTTAGTTTTAATTTTCTTCACATTTCTATTTTTATAAGTTCCCCATAAAAAGATAGTGTCCTAGCATAAAGGTATTTGACATAAGACAAACAGATTGAAAAACAAAAGAGAGAAAAGAAATTGGAGACAAATCAAATTAGGAATGAGAGAAAATGCGAGAGAAAGGGAAGAAAATCAAAGAGAAAGGGGAAGAAAATTGAAGAGACACAGGAGGGGAAACAGATAGAATCCAGGGAGAAAATCAATGTTCAATAATCCATCAAGTCTATTTCCAAAACAACATTAGGCTCTACTTATAATAGTGTTATCAAGCCCTAGCTAAAAGAACCTTGGAAATAACAAAAATCTAATTATTAAAATTATATATAACTTAAACAAGTAATAATACGACTCAGCTACCAACCCAGTCATGTGTTATCCTCTTAGCTATAAGGAAGAAAAACTTTGGAGTAGGAAGAGAATAAAACTAAAATTAAAGCATATATTATTTTTAATAAGAAACTCAATGTGTTAAAATGGAAAAAAACAAAATGAAGTTGCTACATGTGTCAAGGGGACCAACTATCCACAAAGAGTACAAAAAATAAATAAATAAATAAGGGGCAACCCTCTGCAACCAAATATATACCAACAGGCACAAAACCCCTTTCTCTATACAACCCCAACCCAAGCTAAACACTTCAAAACCTTTCCCTACTGGGATGAATGAAAAAGAAAGAGCACTTTTGGTTATTAAAGCATTTTATTAATAATAAAAAAAAAATAGAAGCTTCCAAAGACGAGGAAGTTGTTCTAACTTCACCAATTAAATTAACCACCATCAAGCACGCAAAAGGTATATGACTCTACAACATTCAATTGGATTAATTAATATGAATCACAGAAAACTTTCTTCAGCTCTTGAGCAGTGTTTTTGCCTCTCCCGTTACATATGCACCTAGAACAAAACTTTGACAGCCCAAAACTCTGTTGCATCTCCATAAAACTATGCACACCCAATCTTTCACTATTGACGTTATACAACATACTCATCCAAAAACAAGCACTTAATGGAGACGGGAAAATTAAAATCCCATGCCAACTCAAAACTAATCTGGACAATCCCCAAATTCATCTACTAGAAATGACCTTACAGAATATTGTCAACTTCTTCAACATGTCATTAATTTTGTTTGACTGCAGGCTCATAAGTGCAATATATCAGGAATTAAGAAAATGAAACCACTGGTAAGTCCATATAAATAACAATTCTCATTGCAATATGCGTAAAACACAAGTATACAAAAATTCCTAACAAACCATAACATGAATAACAGCAACTATTTAAACAAACCTAGTAAATCAATAGCAGTTATAACAGCCTGCTTTGCTGTTGGGTGGCGTACATGAAGAAGCCGTGAAAGCATATTTGTCCCCTGCAGGCAAGAGAAACATATAACTGACTTATCTATTATATGAAAAGGTCACAGAAATAATAAAACAATAAAACAGCAGTGCATGCACATTTAACTATAATCCGCCAGAAAGCATCAACTTAAGAACTCCCTCAGGCACTGAGGGGAATCCTATTGGCTCCAACTGGCTGAAATAACTTTTTTTTTCTCTTATTTTACTTAAGACAGTTTATATACGGTGTAAAAATAACTTTCCCTTGAGCTTGAAATGCAGCTCATCAAAACTAACACAATTATACACTCAATGACAGTTAACATTGTGAATACATATCTTGTGTAGTGGTGTCCACACAAGAAAGAGACTATTACATTTCTGGAAAACACAAATAATGAAATATGGATGTGTATACGTTTAGGAACTACTAACATAGAATTATTTTATTGCCTTTTTACTTAAGTAAATCCTTGATATTAACCTAATCAAGATGATTCCAAGTAAAACATCTCTATTTCATATTCCTACTGATTGTAGAGGAAGAGAAAACGCCTTATAGAACAGGAAGATAAGTAAATTGTAAGTCTACTTTGGCTCAACTAATCATCTTCTGTTTATTGTAATTTGTAAAATGGAATCCCAGGACTCCACTGTGGAAGCTAAATGCCTCCTATAGTTCCATCATGAGATAACACTGCACAATGTTGTATCTGCAAAATTATAAAATAGAAAAGGATAACATCATCTAACAGAGTGTTTCTAACTCATATCTCAAGCAGGGATACCAGGCTCTCCTGTTTACTCGGTCGATATTTTTAATTTCTCATATTTGCCAATCTCAGAAATAAAAGCTATAAAAAAACCCAGTGGGAAAACCATTAGATTTAGTAGTAGTCAGAAATTAAAGAAGCAAAAACATAATGTTAGAGAAGCCAACCCAACAGCTTAAGCAAGGTGGAAGAGCCCAACAAATATACGTAGCAAATTCCAACTCCAAACCCAAATACTATGGCACTCGCCAAATGAAAGTCTATCTTTAAATAAAAAACACAAATGAAAGGTGACATACAACAAGTGCATCAATTCTGGCTTCAATAACTGTTGATGGGGCATATCTTGCAGCATATCCATACATTAGAGCCAAAGCAGCATGTATATCATCTGATTCTTCCATTCTACTACCATCTGAGAAGATAGATAATAATCTGCAAGAGGTGAAGGCGCAAACTCTTCAGATTGACCCTCATACATTTTTGGCAAACTCACAATGAATTGCACACTAAAGCCCAATCTCAGCAAGCATTTTTCATCAACTAAAATCCAAAAAACACAATTCAAGTTTCTCTCGAATCTGCAAGAATAGCTTTTATAAAATGATCTAGAAAATTAAGTATTTGTATGTATGGTACTTTGCTAATCATTAATTTTTTAAATCCAAGATATTTAAAAGAACCATTGTGTAACATCTGATAGCCAAAACAGAAAGGGAAAAAAAAATGCATCAAGTATGAGTTGTAAACGGTTTGAACATCAAGATTCAACCTGAAACAAAAGGAGAGGACAGACGAGGGGAAAGATCTTTCTGAAACCAAAAGAAAATAATAACACTCAAGGCATAATGTATGGGAAAACATTTTCTAAAACATTTTCAGTGATGCTGTTGGTGAAGTGCATCATTATCATTAAAGTAAGGGCACACACCTCTGAAAAATACTTAGCCCAACATTATCCAGAATAGCTTTTAGCTTATCCAACACAGTGTCCAAGTGGGATGCTGCAACCTGGTAGCGATTCAAAGGACAAATGATAAACATTGAGAAAGAGAAGACTGCAATTATAAAAATTAAACTCTTGAGTTACCAATCCCATAGCTTTTGCCAAACCAAGCCTGTTAGTTGGAATAGCAATATTGGCTTGTTTGTACATCCAATCAATCTTATCACGAACATAAGCCCTGTCATCAACTTTCTGAAGAAGCATACCCAGGCAACTGCAAAAGAAAAGATGCAATGACAATAACAAAGAAGACTCCAATAACATAGACTTCTGAAAACAAGAATCCAAAACTTTTTCCAAAACGGTCAATAAATTGAAACCAGAAACCTATGTGAACAAAGCATCTTCAGATAAATACTAAATTTGTCAAAACTGCACACCTTGAAAGGTACTCAAGCAAATTGCATATAATAATATATAATAAAAATACAACCTCTATCTTCCTCCCAATCTAGTAAAAAGAAATCTATCCACCTGCAACAGAATGGAATAGTTCCGACATTAGACCAGGTAAACGAAGCCCCATATAAAGCTTGTTTAGAAGCTAAGATGCCTTGGGCTATCCCAGAATCTTGTGATTCACTTCTCATAGACAATGTAGTTGCCTTTGGAAGAGGAAGAAAACCAAAACCTTTTTGAGATATGCCATTTCAGCTCTTTCTTAGGTGATTTGGATGAAAGAAATAACCAGATTTTTTATGACAAAAGAGCAGAAAACAGTAGCGAGTTACAGGTAAAAGTCCACCTTTCCTCTTCACTTTGCCTTTAATTGGTAAGGAGTATCAGGATTCTTCTTTTTTGTCTTGATTCATCTCAATTGGGAAGGGGTTCTAGGTTAATTGTATAGTTTGTGGTCTATTTTGTAAAGGAACAGGATGGTTACTCACTACATATAGGTGTGTAGATTTCTTAGCCCTCTCATGGCTTTTTTATAGTTTCTTATACGTATAAACAAGAGCAGGATCAATAGCCCTATATTCTATTCGCAACTTTTTGAGTCTTAATGCATTTGAATGATTGAGATTAAAACTACCAAATATAGTGTTTAATTTGTATCAAAAAATGATGCCTTCAAACCTACTTGTATGTATACAGATAACACATACAAACATCAATTCTGTCAAATTGTTGTTCTATAATTGTACCTTCTTATATGTCAAGTAGGCATTGCTACTTTATTCGTGAAAAATGAAGTTGCACAATGCATACCACATGGAGACAGAACATTCCTTATTTTAGTTTTAATTTTCTTCACATTTCTATTTTTATAAGTTCCCCATAAAAAGATAGTGTCCTAGCATAAAGGTATTTGACATAAGACACACAGATTGAAAAACAAAAGAGAGAAAAGAAATTGGAGACAAATCAAATTAGGAATGAGAGAAAATGCGAGAGAAAGGGAAGAAAATCAAAGAGAAAGGGGAAGAAAATTGAAGAGACACAGGAGGGGAAACAGATAGAATCCAGGGAGAAAATCAATGTTCAATAATCCATCAAGTCTATTTCCAAAACAACATTAGGCTCTACTTATAATAGTGTTATCAAGCCCTAGCTAAAAGAACCTTGGAAATAACAAAAATCTAATTATTAAAATTATATATAACTTAAACAAGTAATAATACGACTCAGATCTCTAAAATAAAATATTCCCTCTAATAACCACTAAATTCAAATTTAAACTATTTTTAATCAGTGTGCTAACAAGTATTATCAAGAAGCATCCAAGTAGTGAATGCTTTCTACTACAAGTTTATCTTCAAATTTTGACATCACTTAGTCATCCAAGACTGGTCAAGTCTTACCACCATCCAATAGAAACACAGCCCACTACTAGAAATAATCAAGCTGGTTATAACTGACTATTGAGGTATAGGTAAACTAGATTTACAGAAGAATAGAATCTTATTTTTTGCATAAATCTGAATGTTGATATAACAATTGTGCTCAAGAATTTCAGTCATTTTTCCAGAAAAGCATGATAAGTAGATGCAAGTGACCAAATTTTGTGGGATTTTTTAGAAACAACTTATTTCAAGAACCTTACTGATTTAACCACCTTTCATGTGATCAAATAAATACCCTTTATTTGTCAATTAACCGAACCTACATACATGTCATGCTCAAAAGTAGCAAGTACTAAGATATTCAAAAGAATATGCAACTCTAAAGTCCAAGAGTTATTTTTGTGCCCAAAATAATAAGCAATGATTCATCCAATGTTTCATTAATTCAAGAAAGCAAATTCAAAAACTAATACCGGTGAAGAATGCCGAATGTTCATCATCAGGCGTATAAAGTACATATTGTTCAGTAAATGCATTTCCAAGAAAATCACCCCAAGCAGGGTCTTGAATTACATCCAAAGATTCTGCAAGAAACTGTCACCAGATACCAAAAAACATCAGCATACCTATTGTTGCAAAGGGCCTTGACTTTGTCGCTTTCTTATATTGATAACAGAAGCAAATTATATACGGTGTTTCAGACTTTAAGAACCTCTCTCTCAAATAAAAATGGATTGATAAGCTAAAGCTTCTTACATTGATGATCATGTCATCCCAAGTCTCCTGGTATGAAGGATCCAGCTTTAGGTCTTCTGTATCACTAACATATCCTTCATTTTTGGAATCTAGAGCTTACAAGGATGACAACCAATTAAATTCTGTTGTAGATTGTTGTAGATAATCATGCAAAATCTTACAGATATTGCATGATTAAGTGAATAAATCTATAATAGGATATTAGAATTGTAATCAATACATAATAGAACAAATCTGTAAAATAGGAAGTTAGTTTTTTATTTCCTAGATTAGATTATTTATTTCCTAGATTAGTTCTTTATTTTCCTATATATTGATGTATAATTTTCAATGCATCATAAGAAAATTACAATCAGTTCTCTGTTTATATCAGAGCAATACAAGCAATTCTAGGTTGTTTTATTTTTTTCAGTTTGTTTTTTTTTTTTTTTCTATTCTGCCCAAGTGAGCATTTTTCGTGAGTCACCCTGGAGAGTGGCTATTTTTCTCAGCGACTGCCTAGGAAGTTCCTCAGTTTCTCAGCCAGGTCAGAACAGTTTTGTTGATTTCTGTTGATATCAGTTTTGTTTCGTTATAGAGTTCGTTCGTTGAAGAGTTTTGTTGGCTATTTTCGTCTTCTTACCATGACTGATAAGTCTATAATTGATATGGTTCCTGTAATGTCAAAAATACGAAACATAGCTTAATGGTCTGATAACTATTTTGATTGGAGTAAGACAATTCGTCTTTATCTGCGAAGCATTGGTAAAATGATCATCTCACCAAAGATTCATCTGAAGACGATTCAAAACAAACATAGTTAGAGAGGATGCCGGTTGTTCTTGCAAATACGGAACTCCATCAACTGAGGTACTTGGTTTATTAATCATTGTGAATATGTGAAGGAATTGATGGACTATCTAGATTTTTTTTATCTGGGAAAGGGAATGGTTCTCGTATTTTTGATGTATGCAAAGCTTTTTATCGAGCTGAGAAACAAGATAGGTCTTTACGGCCTATTTTTATGGATTTTAAAAAGACATATGAAGAACTTAACATTTCTTCTACCGTGAGTGCTGATGTGAAAGTTCAACAAGCTCAACGAGAGAAAATGGCGTTATGAGTTTCCTAGCTGGACTCCCTTCTGAGTTTGAATCTGCTAAACTCAGGTTCTTGCTAGTTCTGAGATCACCTCCCTCCAAGACATATTTCTAGGTTCTTCGTACAGAAAAGCACTCCATCTGTTCATCGAGTAGTGCTCTTGTAAGTCAGAATCATGACACTCGGCCTTCATATAACAGGAGCATAATAGAGGAGGGGTTTCGAATATCGTGAGAATCGGAGTCAGGAGTCAGGAGGGATTGTGTGCTACTATTCATGAACCCGGTCATACAAAGCGCACGTGTAGAAAGTTGCAAAATAAGACCCAGAAACCTCAGTCGCTCATGTTCCGCTACTGATACTTCTGAGAAGAAGTTATGATTTCAGCTGATGAGTTTGCCAAGTTTTCTCAGTATCAAGAATCATTGAAGTCCTCATCTACTTCCATCATGCTCTCGCCGAGTCAGGTAACCAAACACATGTCTTATTTCCTCATCCTCCAAATGGGTCATTGATTCTGGTGCCACAGATCATATGACAGGTAATCCTAGTCTCTTTTCATCATATCAGTCACATAATTCCTCGTCTAATGTTACTTGTTGATGGGTCAACTTCTTGTGTTCTTGGGTCTGGGTCTGTTACCCCTACTCCGTTATTTCCCTCCTCTATATTGAGTCACCACAGTTCGCTTTATTTAATTTCTGTGAGTAAACCACTCGCGCTCTTAAATGTTGCATCTCATTTTTCCTTGATCATTGCCTGTTTCAGGATCTTACGACGAGGCAGATTATTGGTAAAGGACATGAATCTGGAGGACTTTACATCCTTGACACACAGGTGCCCAGAACCATTGCATGTTCCAGTATTTCGACCCCTTTTAGGAGCATTGTCGGTTAGGACATCCTTCTTTCACATTGTTAAAGAAACTATGTCCTCAGTTTAATAATTATCTTCGTTAGATTGTGAGTCATGTCAATTTGCCAAACACCACCGTCTTTCTTCAAGTCCAAGAGTCAATAAACGGGCTAGTGTCCCTTTTGAATTAGTTCATTCAGATGTTTGGGGTCCGTGTTCTATTGTGTCTAAACCTGGATTTAAATATTTTGTTACCTTTGTGATGACAACTCTCGTGTAACTTGGCTTTTTTAATGAAGAATCGTTCTGAGTTGTTTTCTCATTTTTGTGCCTTTTGTGCTGAAGTTAAAACTCAATTTAATACTTCTGTCCAGACATTAAGAAGCGCTAATGCCAAAGAGTATTTCTCGAGTTCTTTCAGTCTTATATGCGCCAGCATGGCATTCTATCAATCCTCTTGTGTTGACACACCATCCCAAAATGGAGTAGCCGAGAGGAAAAATAGGCACCTTCTTGAAACCGCTCGAGCCCTATTATTTCAAATGCAAGTTCCTAAACGTTTTGGGCCGATGCAGTTTCCACGGCCTGTTTTCTAATTAACCGCATGCCTTCCTCTATTTGAATGGTTCCACTCCTTACAGTGTTCTCTTCCCGTCTAAGTCTTTGTTTCCTATTGCCCCAAAGATATTTGGTAGTACTTGTTTGTTCGTGATGTTCGACCCCAAGTAACCAAGTTGATCCCAAATCTCTTAAATGTGTTTTTCTAGGTTACTCTCGTCTTCAGAAGGGATATCGATGTTATTGTCCTGGTCTTAATAGATATCTGGTGTCACCTGATGTACTTCTTAGAAAACACCCCTTTTTTTTCCCACTTCGTCTACATACCTTCAGGGGGAGGACGATGACTTACTAATCTTACTGTCACGTCCACACCTGAGTCTTCCCCACATACTGTTTCCTCCTCCGGCACCATCACTTGTCCGTCACTACCTCCAATTCGCATTGTCTATTCTCGTCGACAAGAACCTCTTGTACCAGTCCCTTCGTCGTTAGACCCAGTCCCCAGTGACCGGATACTTGTTCCTCGTCAAGAAGACACTCAGACTTCATGTCCTACCCAAGACTCTTCGTCGTTGGATCCAACCTTGAGTGATCTTGATCTTCCTATTGCTCTTCGGAAAGGTAACACAGTGTACTTATCCTATATCTTCATTTGTTTCTATGATCACCTATCATCTTCTTCTTGTTCTTTTTTGGCATCACTAGACTCTTGTCTCCTTCCTGCACGTCCATGAAGCCTTATCTCATCCTGGTTGGCGTGATGCTATGATAGAAGAGATGACTGCCTTAGATGTTTAATGGTACTTGGAACTTGGTTACTTACCTACTGGAAAGAAACCATTGGATGCAAATGGGTGTTTGCTGTTAAGTAAATCCGGATGGTCAGTGGCTCGGCTTAAAGCTCGTCTTTAGCTAAAGGCTATGCTCAAACTTATAGTGGATTATTCGACACTTTTTCCCCTATGGCTAAATTGACTTCTGTTCGCTTATTTATCTCAATGCGGCTACTCATTCTGGCCATTACATCAGTTGACATAAAAAATGCTTTTTTTACATGGTGACCTTCAGGAAGAAGTCTATATGGAGCAACCACCTGGATTTGTTGCTCAGGGAGTATGGGAAAGTTTGTCATCTTCGCAAATCGTTGTATGGTTTGAAACAGAGTCCACGTGCTTGGTTTGAAAGTTCAGTGAGGTGTTGCAAAGTTCGAATGACAAAGAGCAAGTCTGATCACTCAGTCTTTTACAAACAATCGGCAGTTGCATTATTCTTCTTGTTGTATATGTTGACGAAATTATCATCACTCGGAGTGACACTACAGGATTGCATTACTTAAGTCATTTCTTCACACTCAGTTTCATACAAAAGATTTAGGAGTGTTGAAGTATTTCTTAGGGTTGAGGTACCAAGGAGCAAGAAAGGCATCTTCCTCTCTCAGAGGAAATATGTACTTGACTTATTAACTGAGACAGGAAAATTGAGTGCTAACCATGTAGTACGCCAATGTTTCCTAATTTGCAACTTACCAAAGATGGTGAACTATTTGAAGATCCTGAGAGGTATAGAGGACTGGTTGAAAAGTTGAACTATCTACGTCCCTCGTCCGATATTGCGTACTCTGTTGTGTAGTAAGTCAATTCATGTCTTCTCCTACTGTTGATCATTGGGCAGCGTTAGAACATATTCTGTGTTATCTAAAGGAGCTCCAAGACGTGGTATTTTGTACGGAAATCATGACAATAATAATTGAGTGCTTCTCTGATGCAGATTGGGCGGGTTCCAAGATAGATAGGAGATCCACTACGGGCTACTGTTTTTTTATTGGTGGAAATTTGGTCTCATGAAAAGTAAGAAGCAAACTGTTGTCCCGATCTAGTGCAAATCGGAATATAGAGCTATGGCCCAGTCTGTGTGAAGTAATATGGATATATCAGTTTTTGACTGAAGTTTGTCTTATGGCCTCTTTGCCAGCAAATTGTGGTGTGATACCAAGCCGCTCGGCATATTGCTTCTAATCCCGTATTTCATGAACGAACTAAGCACATTGAAATTGACTGTCATTTCTTTCGTGAGAAAATACTTAAGGTTTAATTTCTACAGGATATGTGAAGACTGGAGAGCAACTAGAGATGTTTTCACTAAAGCTTTGAATGGGGTTCGGATTGATTATATTTGAAACAAGCTGGCATGATTAACATCTATGCTCCATTTGAGGGGATATTATAGATTGTTGAGATAATCATGCAATCTTACAGATATTGCATGATTAATGAATAATCTATATTATGGAGTATTAGGATTGTAATCAATACATAATAGGAACAAATTGTAAAATAGGAAGTTAGATTTTTTATTTCCTAGATTAGATTATTTATTTCCTATTAGTTCTTATTTTCCTATATATTGATGTTAATTTGTCAATGCATACATAAGAAAATTACAATCAGTTCTCTGTTTATAACAAATTCTATAACAAAACATTTATTTCACAAGTACAAGGATGAGGGCAAAAGAGAGATGATTGAAATAAATTGCTTCATGCATAGCATCATAGACTATATCTTTTTAATTAAACAAAAAAGTATTGAAGTAAATAAAGCAATGATATTATTAGCAATTGCAGCATCAGCAGTAGTAGTAGAAAAATAGAAGTTTATCCCAGATTTCAACATGTGGCGACTAAATGACAACTGCTTATAAATCCACTCTTCTGGGTGGATTCAGCTGTTACTTCCCTTTCAGATTGCCCAAAGATAATTTTTCTTATATCATCTAAAATAATGTTCACATTATTCTCTGATCGTATATATTATCTTCATAGTTTTATTAGTTTTATACTCTAAGTTTAGTTTTTGGAAGGAGAATGTTTTAGTCAGTTTTCGTTTGGCCATGTTTTGGGCATCACTAGTGACATGTCTATTGATCTTCTTGCTTTGTCAGGCTTGTCCTTTTACAGTTTGTCAAGCACCTTTATGTTAATGCATTTTTTCATACCACTAAACGAGAAATAACAGATCCTAGTTTCATCTGGATCTGTTAAATTTTTTCAAGGAAATTGAATATAAATAAAAATTACCAACTTTGTGCATTTACATAATCATTGTTGTCTGGCGGGCACATACTCCAAATACCATATAGTTTCTCAATATCTATAAAACCAACATAAGTGCCTGTGCTCAATAGAAAACACCATTGCAAACATGAACTTCAATTTCTAATGAATTTTTTTACCAAATACATGAAAGAAAAAAAAAATGGTTTACCTCATCTTGCCAAAATAAGTTAATGTTCTTCGGGAAGAGAGGTGCCAAATAATAGAGGACCTGCAAGTACACAAAGGGGTTCCTCTTGTTATTCAAATATAATCTATCCATTCCAGTAACTGTTATATGGAGCTTCATTATTTCCTCAACCTGGTATGTGGAGCTTCATAATGAAACATAATCAAATATTTTGGACAATTTTGGTTTAATTTAAACATTCTGATGGCTGCACATTAACCACAGAAAACACAGTGGATCTAAAATCCCTTTATCTTTGGCTTTACATGCCCTCTTAATTCCTTATTAGCCTTTTCCATCTTTCTTTTCAAGTTACCTCAGCAAGAAACTGCAAAAACACATTACTCACTTGCAGTATAGAAATGAAGGAAGGAGGAACAAGAGAACTCAAACCTCTTTGTCCGTATTCATAAGAGAAGAGAAAAGCCCGATATAATTCAGAAATCTGAAACCTAATAAATATTCAAAACAAACCCCTCTCTTCCATTATCTGATAATTTTGTAAAACATGGTGATAGCGCACCTCTTAGATTTATCTTTTACATACATCAATGCCCAGCAATATCGACATTACATTTAAGTCTTGTAATAACTACCTATAATAATCAAACTAAGAGAAGCTTACCGTCAAAATATGAGTTGCCAGTTGCTCCCTTGCTAGAGGATCATGCAAAACCACCACCAATCGGGCAAACAACTCCTGAAAACACCATGCACGTAGATGATTGACAAGAAAGTGAAATATAGATGATTGACAATAATTTCATGCGGTTGATAAGTGTTACAGATGTACATGACTTCCTAGATGATAGAGATCACATTAAAATCCTTGATTATAGGGATCACTTCTATCCTAATTTAGATTGATCACCTACCTAGTTTAGAACACTACAAGTGTATATAAATATGTATCCTTTTAAGTTAATAATGAGAAGTGCGAATATTCATTACGTTTATTTTCCATGGTATCAGAGCCTTAAAAGATAATTAGGGTTTGGGTCTTAAATTTGGGAAATTAGGGTTTAGGTTTCAAAATTGGAAAATTAGGATTTGGGTTTCAAATTGGGAAAACCTGTTTAGGTTGGGAGTTGTTCAACACCGCCACCCAAGGGAGATTCAGACGCCTCCGATCGGCAAAACCCTAAGTTTTGGCCTTCAGAATCACCGCGCGTGAGCTCCACGCGCCACCCGAAACTTTGGTGAACAGTAACACGGGCCGGCGCGTGAGAGCGCGTGCAAAGTTGACTTCTCCTCCGATTCTCTTCGTCTGCTTCGTCGGTACTTTTACAGCACATTTTCGTGCTGAATTGGGTAATCTCTTACTGGTTCATTGTTGTTCTTTGTTTGGATATTTTTGAGGACTTAGTTGTGATCTTTCGGCACTTTGTTTTCGTTTGGTTATTGGTTTTTTGCTTGTTGTGGCCTCTGGTTGGTGGTGACTGTTGATTGATTTGGTGTGTCACTGAAATTTAGTTAGTTTGCTTTGTTTTAACCGTTTGGTGGTGTGCATTGGGGATTAACATCTGTTTAAGACATGTCTGATACAAAGCCAGTGATGGAAATGATACCGACGATGTCAAAAATTACAGAACATAAGCTCATTGGTATAACTAATTACCATGATTGGCGTAAAACTATTATACTGTATTTGCGGAGTATTGATAAAGATGATCATATGACTGATGATCCACCTGAGGATGATTCGAAAAAGACATGGCTCCGGGATGATGCTCGGTTGATTCTACAAATACGGAACTCTATTGACGGTGAGGTACTTGGCCTAATTAATCATTGTGAGTTTATTCAAGAACTGATGGATTATTAGAGTTTCTGTATTCTGGAAAAGGAATGTTTCTCATATTTATGAAGTGTGTAAGGCATTCTACCATGCAGAGAAATAAGATAAGTCTTACAGCTTATTTATGGAGGTTAAGAAGACTTATGAAGTGTTGAGCATGTTGTTACCCTTCAGTGCTGATGTCAAAGTTCAACAAAAACAACAGGAGCAAATGGCAGTCAGAGTTTTCTTGCAGGTCTTCCTTCTGAATTTGAGACTGCTAAATCTCGAGTTCTAGCCAGTCCAAAGATCTCTTCATTGCAGGATGTCTTTAGTAGGGTACTTCGCACAGAGGTACCCCACGGTTCAGTTTAGTAGTGTTCCGCGCAGTCAAAAGAATGACTATGAATCTGGGCGATCAAAATTTGGAAGTGGCAACAAAGGAGGAGGGTCAAATAGTAATATGGGAGGAATTGTGTGTCACTATTGCCATAAGCCAGGACACATGAAGCGTGATTGTAGAAAGAGTCAGAACAGAAATAGAGAAATCCCTCTGCCATGTTGCATCCACCAATGATACTTCGGATCAGTCAGTTCTTATCTCTACAGATGAATTTGCCAAGTTTTCATTGTACCAGGAATCATTAAAGGCTTCACCTACTCCTGTCATGGCTATGGCTGACTCAGGTAAGTCAAATACATGTCTCTTTCCTCATCCTCCAAATTCGTCATTGACTCTGGTGCAACAGATCATGTCAGGTAATCCCAGTCTTTTGTACTTATCAATCAAAAACTTTCAAATGTGACTTTAGCAGATGGGTCACCATCCTACATTCTGGGTCTGGCACAGTTACCCTTATCCACAGCTTCCCTTGTCACATGTCTTACATTTACCAGATTTTTCTTCAATTTGATTTCTGTTAACCAACTTACTCGTGCTTTTAACTGTTGTGTTATTTTCTCGATTATTGCTTGTTTCAAGATCTTACGACGAGAAGATTATTGGTAAAGGACATGAATCTAGAGGTTTTACATTCTCGACAGACCAAAATCTACACCTGTCGTTTGTTAGTGGTGCATCCCCGTTTCAAGCACATTGTCTTTTGAGCCATCCATCTCTCCTTCACTGAAGAGATTAGTCCTCAGTTTAATAAAGTGTCTACATTAGAGTGTGAGTCATGTAGTTTGCTAAACATCATCGCTGCAATTTTAATCCAGAGTCAATGAAAGAGTTAATTCTCCCTTTGAGTTAGTTCACTTGATGTTTGGGGTCCCTGTCCAGTTCTGTCTAAAATGGTTTTAGATATTTTGTTACATTTGTGGGCGATTACTTCGTATGACTTGGTTATTCTTTATGAAAAATGTTCTGATTTGTTTCTTATTTCTGTGCTTTTTGTACTGAGATTAAAACCAATTCAATGTTCTATTCATACATTGCGCGGTGATAATGCAAAAGATATTTGTCAGTTCTTTTCAAAATTACAGACCAGAATGGCATTCTTCATCAAACTTCATGTGTTAATACTCCATCTCAAAACGGAATAGCAGAACGGAAAAACAGACATCTTCTTGAAACTGTCAGGCCTATTATTCCAAATTAATGTTCCTAAACCATTCTGGGCTGATGCCGTTTCCACAGCCTGTTTTTTGATTAACCGCATGCCGTCTTCTGTCCTTCATGGTGAGACCCGTACAGTATTCTTTTTCCTCACAAAGCATTATTTCCTCTTGAACCTAGGGTATTTGTAGCACTTGCTTTGTTCGGGATGTTCAACCATCAGTCACTAAATTAGATCCCAAGTCATTAAAATGTGTCTTTCTTGGTTATTCTCGACTTCATAAAGGATATCGGTGTTATTGTCTAATCTAATAAGTATCTTGTTTCCATTGATGTTACCTTTTAGAAGAACACCCATACTTTCCCTCTTTCTGCCGATCGCCCGAAGGATGATGTAATGATGATTTGTTAGTTATACCTTCACTTTCCCTGCACAATATCTGAATCAGCATCTGTCTCTGACCATGTCACTATTCCTACGCTTCCTACATCGGCTCCTATCTCTGATCCTGCTTCTGCTCCTGTCAAAGTTTACTCCGTCGTCCACTCCTCTGTTTCAGTCCGGCACCAACTCTTCGTCATCCGATCCAGTTTCAAGTGATGATCTCCTATTGCATTGCGAAAAGGTAAACGACAATATACTTATCTGTTCTTCTTTGTGTTCTTATGATCATTTGTCACATTCATCATGTTCCTTTATTGCTTCCCTTGATTCTATTGCTATCCCTAAAACTGTTCATGAAGCCCTTCTCATCCTGGTTGGCGTAAATGCAATGATAGAGGAAATGAATGTTAGAGACAATGGTACTTGGAATTGGTAGATTTACCTTCAGGGAAACAGGCAATTGGATGCAAAGAGGGTTTACAGTTAAGTTAATCCAGATGGGTCAGTTGCTCGACTAAAGCTTGTCTAGTTGCTAAAGGATATGCTCAGACTTACGGAGTTGATTATTCTGATACTTTTTCCTCTGTGGCTAAGTTTACCTCTATTTAGCTGTTTATCTCTATAGCAGCTACTTATGATTGGCCTTTGCATCAGCTAGACACAAGAATGCTTTTCTTCACGGCGATCTTCAGGAAGAGGTATATATGGAGCAACCTCCTGGGTTGTTGCTCAGGGGGAGTATGGGAAAGTATGTTATCTTCGCAACTCTGTATGGTTTAAAACAGAGTCCTCGTGCTTGGTTTGGAAAGTTTAGTCAGGCTGTTGAGAGATTTGGTAGCTGAAATGTAAAACTAAACCATTTGTTTTACAAACGGTCTGAAACTGGCATTATTCTTCTAGTTGTGTATGTGGATGATATTGTTATTACTGGGAGTGACAGTGTGGGCATCATCTCTTAAGTCTTTCTCCATACCTAGTTTACACAAAAGATCTAGGGATATTGAAGTATTTCTTGGGGGTTGAAGTTACAAGGAGAAACGAGGTATGTACCTCTCTCAGAGGAAAATGTGCTCGACTTATAATTGAGACAGGGAATTGGAGGCAAAGTCATGTAGGTTCCGATGGTTCCTAATGTGCAGCTTACGAAAGATGGTGAACTATTTGGAGATCCTGAGAAATATAGAAGATTGGTGGGAAGTTGACATATTCTTACGGTGACTCGTCAGATATGCATATTCGTAAGTGTTGTCAGTAAGTTTATGGCCTCCCCAACACATCATGGTCGACCTTGAGCAGATCTTGTGTTATTTGAAAAGAGCCCCTGGACGCGGTTTATTATATGCCAATCATAGTCACTTCATATTGAATGTTTCTCAGATGCAAATTGGGCAGGTTCCAAGGTAGATAGAAGATCCACATCAGGCTATTGTGTCTTTGTCGGAGGAAATTTATATCATGGAAGAACAAGAAGCAGAATGTTATGTCACGATCAAGTGCAGAGTCGAAATATAGGCTATGGCACAAGCTATTTGTGAAATAATGTGGATATATCAGTTACTGACTGAATAGGCCTTGAAACTTCAGTACCAGCGAAATTATGGTGTGATAACCAAGCGGCTCTTCATATTGCGATCTAATCCAGTGTTCCATGAACGAACAAAACACATTGAGATCGATTGCCATTTCGTCCGTGAGAAACTACAAGGTCGGATTTCCACTGGGTATGTAAAGACTAGAGAACAATTAGGAGATATCTTCACAAAGGCTCTAAATGAGATTCGAGTTGATTATCTTTGTAACAAGCTGGGTATGATTGAATCTATACTCTAACTTGAAGGGGGTGTTCAAATGTACATGACTTCCTAGATGATAGGGATCACATTAAAATCCTTGATATAGGGATCACTTCTATCCTAATTAGATTGATCACCTACCTAGTTAGAACACTACAAGTGTATATAAATATGTATCCTTTTAAGCTAATAATGAAAAGTGTGAAATTCATTACGTTTATTTACAATAAGAAAGTGAAATATGAATATGTCATTAAGAGATATTGTCCACTGTGGGAGTAGCCTATACAAATTGTTTTTTAAAAGCCTAAAAAAAATTGTTTTAAAGCTTCACACAAGCTTCCTTCACCCAAGATGTCTCTATTTGTAAAGGTTGACTAAGGCTTATAAATTCACTCAAGCCCTCATTTGTTGGCAATGTGGGATGTGATAAACTCACCACTTATGGATCACATCCTTGTGAGGTCGCCACACCCTACCATTGGGTCACGATCATCTAACACAACCCACTCTATACCAATTATAACAACCTGGTTCAACTATGCAGATATTCTCCGCTTTGCACCTTAGCCCGCATGGATTATTTTTAAGATTACAAGCAAGCGTCCTTCACCCAAAATGCGTGTACTTGGTGATTGAGACCTAGGCTTATAAACTGACCTAGGCTTCATTCACTAGCGATGTGGATGTGGGAAACTCTCCATCTATGGATCTGGAGTCCTCCATGCTCACAAGACGTCACACCATGATGTGAGATGTGACAATCATAGACATTAAAAAAAAATTCTATTTTGTGTTGACTTTTTATAAGGGGCATATGATGTTCTACCTCAGGATTTGGAATATCAGCACGATCTTTGCACTCATCTAGCAGGCATTGCTATAAGATCTATGTTACATAATTCTGAGATGCATCTGCAAACCGAAAAAGCACATACATAAACAAAATAATAAGGCCAAATCCAATTCACTTTCCAATAAAACTTGTTCACATGATCAAACACACAAATAGCCAAACAACAAGATACGACAAAATTGAGGATAAAAGCAAACCCCGTATAATAACTAAGCACGCAAGAAAGAGAGTCAATATCTGAGAACTAACATTTATTTTCTTGCTCCTATAAAAAAAATTAAAAAAAAATATTTGCTTGCACAATTAAGAAAATAAAAATAGTTGACACAAAACATCTTACAGTAGCAGATGCACCAGTGTAAACCCGTGGAATGATCATCTTAGTAGAAAAGGCCAAAGAATGGTGGCATAAAGTTTTAGATATCAAACGAGATGATTTTATGAGTGAAAAGTTAAGGGTTTCGGTAAGCATGGTGAACGTGCTTGAAACATGGAGACTGCTCTCACCAATGGGAATAAAGTAACCAATAGATTATAATGAATGTAAAAAAACAATTGAGGTCTACCTCCATCTCAGGAATTGTGAAAGTTATTAAAAGAAGGCCTTTTTCACATATTGCTCTTAGCTCTGTTGGACCAAATATCCCTAACTTCACCTGGAAAAACAAATACTTAGCATTAAATTGCAATATTTTATCAAAAATGAATGGATTTTAAGTACTTATTATAATATTTCAAGGTGATATAGGGCATCCCAACACCAAACTTGACCCTTGAAGAATGATGCACCACAATTAGTTGATTCTCACTGTCATAGTAACATAGTTTCATGCTATTCCTTTGGTAAACGTGATTGCATCATATGGACAGTCAAACGAATGTCTTTGTTCCAACCAATTGATGTAGGACAGATAGGAACGATGCAAAGGACATTATCCTTCTGTTGGAGTCCCACACCGACCAGACACACTCAAGCTTACTGGTTTATAAGAGAAGGTAATTCTCTCATTCAACAAGACCTTATTAAGTGAGGAGTCAAACCCACCTCAAATTCTATTATAGTATCAGAGCTAGACCCAGTTGAACTAAGTGTTTGACTAACAGCTGAGGAGTTAGGGCCAGCAACTATCTCCATCAACAGGCATGACCCAACATATGGGCTTGAGCTTGACCACGAGGGGGAGTTTTGGAGTCTCACACCGACTAGACAGGCTCAAGCCTATTGGTTTAGCAGAGGGAGTAATCCTCATATTCAACAAAGCCTTATTGGGTGAGGAGTCAGGCCCACCTCAAATTCTATCACCTTCCGTATTTTAGGATTGAGTTGTCTTAGTGAAATTAAACTTTTACTTCATTGTTTCAATAGGATTAAAATTATTAGAATTATATTTTGATTAGGATTTAGTTTCTTAAACCCATAAACAAAAGCTTCTATCACAATTGTAAACTTGCTTGGTTTATGAATAAATTTGACTATTATTTTTCTCCCTATTGATTATTTATTCCTCCTCCAATTCTTCTAGTTTTCTCCCCTTTGTTGTTCTTTGATAGGAACCCACTCCAACAACTAACAACTCAAACAATTAGGTTGGGCAATGCGTCCTTCATGGGCTTAGGGAGACCTCTTCTTGGAAAACCGGCTTGGCAAGGGTGGGTGCCCAAGCCCTTTATAACCCAAATGCCCACCCTTTTTCTTTCTAATGTGGGATCCTACCGTTCCACCATGCTTCCGCAACTGACATCCATATCGGTCTCTTTGCCCCTTGGGTGACTATATGGATCCCCTTACCTTGGGCCAGTCCGCCCTTCTTCAAGGTAGCAGCCTAAGACACGGGGCAACCTGCCACGCCTGCACTGTCACGTAGGCGCAAGATCATACTCTAATACCAATTGATAGAAACCCACTCCAACAACTTACAACTCAAACAATTGGTCTGGGCAATGGGTCTTTCATGGGCTTGGGTAGAACTCTCCTTGAAAAACCGGCTTACCAAAAGAGGGTCCCCAAGCTCTTTATTACCCACATGCTCACCCTTTTCCTTTCCAATGAGGGAACCTAACATTCTCCCAAATCTATCCTTCTTTATTTTCTTCCAATTTCTCTGTTCTTTCTCTCTGTCTTCTTCCACTTCCCTATCACTATCACTAACTCCAACCCATGCGTATAATCTCTTTCACCCTACTAAAGTTGGATGTAAGCCTTCAATAGTTTTTACAGCGAAAACAAACCCTACCTTAGAGCTCTCATGGTCATGTTGATCCTGATCTGACAAAGCACAATGGCGTACAAGATATTCAACAAACAACTCCCCAGAAGGACCAACCAAATAGCAATGTGAAGCCATGACCACGATCAACTGCCAACAAAGCAAGGATTACAAAATTGAGAAGAAAGAGGGAGTGCCTCACGAACAATTTAAGAAATATAAAGACTGACCAGTCCATAATCACATACCTCAGAAAGAGCCTTTCGAACACCTAAATTTTGTTCATCAAGTAAGGACTTTACTGCATCAACAAGTAAAGGTCGTTTACTATGCCAAGCTTCAGACGACCTCCAAATGGAAATGCAAGTAAGTCAGGTCATGTAATCAAACAGAGAATAATGATTATTGACAGACCAGATAGGGAAAATACCTTGGCAAGAGGTGCTTTAGAACACAAAGTGCACCGAAAGTCAAAGGTTCTTCCTTTAGCCGGCATTTCTGGTAGCACAACATGTAGAAGCATAATAGGCAATACACCAAATAACTAGGTCATATTTTTATAACAAGAAACAGAAAGCCTCCAAAATTTTTAATTATTCAGACAAAAAAAATAACGATGATTAACATCGTGCTTGCAAGAAATGACACTGCTCTTAAAGTGTAACCAAGCTACCCTAGAAACCATACTCACATTCAGAAGGAACAAAAATAAATCATCAGGGTACACCAAGCCAACAGTCAGAAAACAACGCTGAACTTCATTATATGCCTGCAACACACAAAGATATAATAAAGTAGAAAGAAAAAACCTGACAAGAGAGGTGCAAAAGAGATCTTGAGGCAGATATAAAAAATAGAATTTGTAATATTCAAATGATGAAAATTTACATAAAGACTGGCACCAACTAGTGGAACTTACCTTTAGTCCCACTGGAAAAGATGAACGCTCTTTACAGTCATTATAAATGCAAACCACAGGAAGCAGTGTTGATAAAATAACTGTAAGGTCCTGTGAATTAATATATGATCTATAAGAACAGAGGCTAGAAATTAATTGTGTATCTATATTTCCAAATTCAAATAAAACTTGTAAAATGAAATTTTTTTAACTTTAAAAAAGAAAACCAGAAATGGAAGTAAATTAGCCATAGAAAAAGAAAAGAGGAACATGGTACTCTAAGCATTCACATAAAATGACTACTTTAGTTGAACAATCAACCTTTTAGCTTGGATTCCAGAGAAATAACAAAGCTTTACTATATTTTCTTCTCTTATCAATTTTCAGCGCTAATTTCTAAAATAAAAAATAAAAAAAGAAGAAGAAGAAATTAAGATACACCACTTAATGGATTTCTTGTTGTCTACAATCCCAAAACCCATCTCAGTAAGAAACAACACTTCAATTTCAATCCCCTTACCCCTGAAGAAGGCGAACTCAGATATTTATTGTTACTTTTTAATGTTTCTTCATGATCTGATTGCCATTCTTCCTTTTTGGTTGTCTCTGAAAGACTTAACGTCCTCCTTTCTCTTACCTATTTTCATACTATGAATATAGTCTGTTTGTGTCATAAAATTGCACCTTGCTTACAATGATCTCACAGCCACCAAACCATTTAACTCATGCTTTTTCTCCAAGAGTTCTTTATCAACCACAGAAATGTTCCTTTTTTCCTTTCTAATTTACTTTGTTATTTATTGACCAATAATTTTAAATACACAAAAATAGAAAATTATATGCAACATACAGAATTATCTCAACGCTAACAAGAATGAAAGAGACAGACTGATAAGCAATTTTGCTGTTTGGATGTAGCCTTATCTTGTCAATTTGTAGATAATCACACATAAGCTTTGATTTATCAGTACAGAGTATGTCAAATTTTAGAAGATGGAACTTCCACTGACTGGCTAAACAAACACCAATGATCTGATGAAAACAAAACATGATTTCATATAAATCAAAATGAGAAATTAAGAAAATGAACTCAATCTTCCTCCACAGTACATTAATAAAACATTGTCGTTTGTCTTCACAACACAAACAAATTTGACTTATAGAAGTTAAACTTAATTAGCAACTGCAAAAAAAAATAATGATGATGATGATAATTAAAACTAAAACAAATATTACTTGGGATGATTGAAAACATATGCAGTACCTCAAAATCAAGCAAGGGAGGACCTGTTTCTGAAAGTAATGATGCATTTAACAGATTGTGGAGACTGCTTGTTGCGAGAAGTGCAGTATCTTGATCTCTTTTATACCTATTAACAGACAATAAAAAATGAAATGTAAACTGCAAGTCTCTATTTGATGCTCATGACTAAGACAACATATGATGGCTGTGCATGTTTGTTGTGTTTGAAAAAAAAAAAAATTGGATAATAGTAATTCAACAATACCATTATAGATAACAGTAGCACTCAAAACACAGAACACATAAATCCATGGAACAATAAAGCATCTGGTTTGAACCACTTGAGATTATATAATATAATATGACATACAGATGGTCCAGAGGAAGTGGAGCCCCTAGCCTCTTGGTTAAAACCAAAGTCCTTAGCCACTCAACCCAACCCTTAGGGTTAGATAACATGTATATGCAGTGCAACATCTTAGTGTCTAGTTTGAAACACTGGAGATAAAATTAATCTTACAATTCCAATATAGTGGGAACAAGTCTTGGCAAAGCACCCTTTAATTGAGTCCGCGCAATAAGACCAACCATTTGACCCAGCGCATCCACAGTTAATGTGCGAACCTATTACAAATAAGAATTAAGTTAACAAGAAGCAAAAATTTACTTCAAATGCAAGAAATTAATAATAATAATGTTCTTCACTTTTTGACTTTTTTTATTTACTTCAATTCTTTTTACTCCAAACATGTATACAATGAGCAGCACCATTCATATAATATGCAATTCCATCCAGAGTACAGACTGGAAGAAGCAAGATGTTACTTATTAAATTCCAGTTATTTTCTGCCAACAATCTTAGCAATCACATAAAGAAGTCCTAAGAAACCCATAACATCATATATTTAGTCTAGTTTAAAAAACAATCCGAGGAAAGATAAATGAACGAACAAATGATGGAAAAACATCCAATAACAATATAATTGTAGTAAAGCAAAAAATGATAAAGAAAAGGACACATAAAAGAAAGGACAAAAAAAAATTCAAGCAAACCTTAAAATCCCGTGATGTTGCCCAAGCTCTCAATAAAAGCTCAAAAGCAGAATTCAGAAATGACCTGCACCACATGAAATATTAATTAGATTTATGTGATTGTAATATGGGGCACTTGAGAAGTAAAACAAAACCAAATATTGAGCTCACATGATATCACCATCCAGAACGGAATGTGAAGGGAAATCAAGACTATATTGCCAAGCAGCCTGACACCAACATTTAAATGCTGGAAAACCACAACATTATGTCACCGAAAATGAGAGTTAGGTTTGCTAACTGAATTGAACCAGCTTTCATGCTCAGGCTGACCCGATATGTAATCACACCTATATCAAATTGCAAATGTCCAACAATGGAGGGAAAAATCATTCAACATACCATTTGCGAATATTGGCCGGTGGACATCCCGCACATTTCCAAGTACGGGTAGAACTCGTGACAGCACACCTTTCAGTCGTGGAGTGAACTGTAAAGCTTCAATTGAATTAAAAAATACAAATGACCATTTAGTTTTAGCAAACAAAGAGAGCATAGAAAAAAAATCCAAGCTAAAGACAAAACATGAAGAAAAGGGAGGTCAGATGATAACCATCAGCAGAAGCAAAGTCTGCAAGTATTTGAACCATAGCTGGCAAAGCTGAATTTGCCCCAGAAAAATAGAGAAATATTTCTTCCATCATCTGCCAAAAGCAGGAGCAATTAAGAGAAAGATAGAGAGATTCAACAAAAGCAGTAGAAAGAATGACCAAGCCAATGCTTAATGTCATGATGTTAAGAATGTCAAATAAAGAATACATTAAGAAAGTGAACATTCCAAAAGTTATAAGCCATTTTACAGAATCAGAAGACACTAATTCAAGCAACAATTTCATTGTAAATAAATGAAAATTCAGTATCACTTCCTTCCCAAAATCACACTCTTAGTAGCTATCCAGTTTTTGACAAAGATGGTGAGTATAATAAATCCAACACATTCATAAAAAAAATACATTATCAGATGCCAATAGAACTATTAAACACTAAACAAACCATACTACCATTTAGCTTTATCAAATTATACCATCAATTGCTCACCCTGGAGTTGAAATAATATGATAATATGATTTCAAATTCAACTATTCATTCATAAAATGGGAAGATAATGGTATGCTGCAGACAGCGGCAAAGCCATATGAAGTTCAGTGTGGCCAAACTTAAACCAATCCTTTTCCTAGTTCTTGGTGGCACAAATATGCCTTAGAGAGTTGATCCACTGCTACCCCA
Source organism: Pistacia vera (assembly GCF_008641045.1). Classification (NCBI taxonomy): domain Eukaryota; kingdom Viridiplantae; phylum Streptophyta; class Magnoliopsida; order Sapindales; family Anacardiaceae; genus Pistacia; species Pistacia vera. Next base: position 272,749 of record NW_022196402.1, read on the forward strand.
CACATCTTTTCTTATAACAAATGAATTTTGTCTTGTAAGAGTAGCAACCAATTCATGTTTTTTCTTTCTTAAACTTATCTACACTTTTATTGTTAAATTCTCTGTTAGAGCTCTTTACTTATCAATTTATCTTCTCTTTCTTAGTGTATCTCTTCTTGTCTTACTCTCATGGTGTCCCTCTACTCTCCAGTTGAATACTTTCTAATTTGCTCTTAAATTTGAAAATTTTACTTCACAGTATCAACTGTTTTACTTTTTTATCAGTTATGTGATTCATGATAATATATTCTAGCATGCATTCAGTTTTTTTGAATTAAAAAAGAGAAGTGATCTGGAAGGAAAAATGGCAGGAAATAAAGGACATTTCCTCATTCTAAGATAACATATATCTGAAGAGACACAAACCAGTAAAGAGCCACCTCAAGTCGTCCTTAGGTACCAGGGCATGCAGAGTAACTTGGCAAGGGTTATATTTATATATACTAAGCTATTATAAGAAAAAAAGAAAAAAGAAAAAAGCAAAGGCAAATACTTACAAGGTCAGGCAAATGTGAGCCTATCGCAACAAGTAGCCCAGAAGCAGCTCTTTGCCAATCAGCATTTAGTTCCTACATCAATGAAAAGTCAAATGAATTAAAACAAGGTGATCCATAAATAGATTGGTTAAGCGCTGCAAGATGCACATAAAATCAGATAAACATGACAAATAAAATCCCAAAGTAAAAGCTGGGGTGCCAGACAGTAATTCAATACTAGAACATCACTTACCACTGTTCAGAGGATGAAAACCAATAAACTGAACCCAAGAAAGAGACTCTTGCAGGCTAAAACAATTAAAATTTCAACTTCAACCAAACAGCAGAAGTAAGTTGGTCAAACCAATTTCTGTATATAACAATGAATAACTTTTAACCATTACATCAGTCTTATTTCAAGTAAAAAATTTTGTTAGTTCATTCTACTTTGTATTTTTAACAACGAACATCCTTCATTTCAAATTTTTTTCTTCAAATCCCAAAATCTATTATAAGTTTGCCCTTTTTCTCTCTTCAGATTGAATATAGAATACATCAACAAAGCAACCACTATACTTTATGATTTCCAAATTATTCCCTCTTTTAACTAAATTATCTTCATCTATTCAAATAGTAGTATTAATCGATGCCACATTTTTTTAATTAATATGGCCAATTTTTTGCATTTCAAACCTATAGTATTTTGATGTTCCAATTATTTTCTGGTAAGTTGGCCCCACTGAAACAAAAATGTGGCTCCATCACTGCCCTTAACCTGTACATAAGCTGTTAATCAAATGCAGCAAGGCCACTCCACCGATACCAAATTTGGACAGCTCATAGAACATGTCCAAAGAATGCAATGTCGAATAAAGGGATTTCAGCCTCCCTCATCAAAAACAGTTAGTTTTCAATTAAGATGGCACAGCTTGATCCTCACAAGTTGCATTAAAGCCAAGGTAATGTAAGACATCCTCAATGCGACATCCAACAATTAAGTTCAAATTTTGGAATTTCATGTTGGAGGATGGATTTTGGCATGATGCAACAAGGCCTCTCTGCTCAAGTGAACGGCACTTAGAAGTTAGAACACGGCTGAAGAATGCAGTGTCAAATGCCATAAAAAGCTTTAGCCTCCATCATCGGTCACCAATCAGTTTTCAATTGAGAGAGAAAAGGTCAATCCTAAAATAGTCAACAATGGCATAGTTTGCATGGCCATATCCATTTAAAATATCTACTTTTCTCTCAATCTAATAATTATCTCCTCTATTAACTAATTTAGCCTTCAAAAGTCTTAGCATCTAAAATTGCTAAAAAGGAAGTGTAATGAGGTCAAACAAGAACAACATAGTAACTGATTTATTCACAAAGTGCAGTCCAAAATTAATAAAGAAGGTTATAAATCTCCCACCAATTGAAACTTATAAGAATGTAAAATCTTAGTAAACTAACAATCAAGAACTTACCCAAAAAAAAAAAACATTGGAAATAATTAAAACCCTCTAGATATAGTCTATGACTAGAGCATACACATACTAAAGCAAGAAAGCATGTTATTGCTTGGAAGAGATCATTAAATGTAACAAAGTATGAAATGATGAAAAAGAGTAAGTAAAGAACCTTGGACGAGATGATCTCAGCAGTGGCAATCTNTGATGCAGATGTACATACTGTAATTATAGATAAATTTATAAAAGCTGGTAAATGTCATAGAGCCATTAGATTGTTTAGAAGAGCCATAGTAGAGAACTACCCACTAGATGTGGTATCATATGCAGTTGCCATTTGTGGACTTCTCATGGGTGGGAGGATTGGAGAAGCATATACCTTGTATAGTCAGATGAAAGAGATTGGTTTATCTCCTAATGCTCACATTTATAATGTAATGCTTTCTAGTTTTTGTAGGGAAAGAGATATTAAAATGGTCAAAGAATTGTTACAAGAAATCATCAAGGCAAGAATTGAGCTAAACTATAGGACTTTCATGAGGGTAACTAGTTTTATATTTCAATTTCGTTCGTCTTCTTCAACCTTAAATCAGTTAATAAAAATTTGGAATATTGGATTGATTCTGATAGATCACATGCAATGCAAGTCTACAATAGGCAAAGGAAGCATAGCAGAGGATCACAAGCTGGGCTGGCAAAACAGTACAGGACAAATGGCAACAGGATAGAGGACAGTCAGCATAAGACAAATGGCAATATGGGAGAGGAGCAGTACAACATTCTGTTATTGGACTACTAGACAGATGGCAATATGGGAGAGGAGCAGTACAACATTCTGTTATTGGACTACTAGACAGATGGCAATATGGGAGAGGAGTAGTACAACATTCTGTTATTGGACTACTAGACAGATAGCAATATGGGAGAGGAGCAGTACAACATTCTGTTATTGGACTACTAGACAGATGGCAATATGGGAGAGGAGTAGTACAACATTCTGTTATTGGACTACTAGACAGATAGCAATATGGGAGAGGAGCAGTACAACATTCTGTTATTGGACTACTAGATAGATGGCAATATGGGAGAGGAGCAATACAACATTCTATTATACTGGGCATTACAAAAAGAGAGCAGATCTAAGAAAAGGGGGAGGAGAGGACAAGGAATTTTGGAAGGCAGCTAGCCCTCGAAGCACAGCAGTGTTATCTTTTGTTCTTTGAATTTGTTTGAGTATTTTGAGTTCTTGATTTTGAGTACGTTGTAAGCTTTTATTCTGGTTTTTGTTTGCATTTCCAAAAGTGTAATACACAGTCTGAATCATTCCAATACAAGCTTCAGTTCTTGAATTTTCTATTACATGTCTCTTTTTTAACTATTACATTTCATTGTTGGGTTTCTTGAGTTGCTGAATCCTATCAATTGCTATCAGAGTGAGGTTGCTCGCTAGGGTATGGTCGGTACTCGAATTGAAAATAGAATGGATGTTGTTGAGAAGGAACTTACTGGGGTGAAGAGAGACATTTCCAAGTTGACAGAAACAGTGGCATCCATAAGGGAAATAATGATGGATGTGCAAAACTGGATGAGGCGTAAGGATGAACAAGATGAAGCTCACCATAGGGCAGAAGAAGAAAGACGACGAAAGGCTGAGGAAGAGACTCATTAGAGGATGGCGGGGCAAGAAGAAGACAACAACTTAGGCACGGGGAACCACCGCGATAAACCACCACCACCACCACCACCACCTCTTCCTTACCACGGAGGCTATCACCACCACGAATGAGGAAACCGACAAAAGTGGGGTGGCAGAAAATTAGAGCTCCTACTTTTTTCCAGCGAAGATCAGTATGGTTGGGTTTTTCATGTGGAAAGGTACTTCGCCCTTAACCAAGTTGTCGACAAGAGCAAGGTCCTCTCCACGGCGTTGTGCATGGAAGGAGAGGCCTTCCATTGGTATCAATGGAACAAATCCAGGACATCAGGACTGACATGTGCTGCGTTCAAGGTAGCTTTCCTGTAGAGATTCAGCGGCGCACAAGAAATCAGCCCACTGGAACTGCTTATGTCGACGAGGTAGATGGGAACTGTGCTGGATTATCGCTGGCGGTTTGAAGAAATTGCGGCAATGACAGTAGGAGAAAGGGAAGATGTGCTTTCTGCAGCGTTTTTGAATGGGTTACGACCTGAGATCAGAGCTGAAGTGAAGCTCCAACAACCAGGAATTTTGGGTCAGCCAAATTCTTTAACTCAAATTTCAGTTCTAGCCCAAAGAGTGGAAGAAAGAAATTCAATCTTGGAAGAGGCCAAAGAAGGGTTGGGCCGATAAGGAAAATTTGGGGGAATTAGTGATGGCCCACGTTTTAACTTAAACCCAACTGGAATGGAAGAACAAAAAAGAGCCCAAACACACATAACCCAAACCCATATAACCCAACCCAGCACCACCCAAACACATTCAATTTACAATACAAAGATTCAGCCCCAAAACACAAATTTCAGGCGTGCTTCCACCGAGAACAACTCCAGTTACGCGTCAACTCCAGTTGACACCTTCAGATCTTCCAACTTTCAACGAGATTTTCCTTTCCGAAGGTTGATAGAATCCGAGATCCAGAGAAACAGAGAAAAGGGGTTATGTTATAGATGTGATGCAAAATTTTCACTTGGGCATAGATGCAGTGAGAAACAGTTTCAGATTGTTTTACTTAAGGGAGAAGATGATGATCCAGAGCTGCAGGAAGAAGAGGAAAAAGAGGAAGTTGCAGCTAAACAAAATCAAAGCCATGTGGAGCTATCCATCAGCTCGGTGGTGGGAATACAGGGGCCAAAAACGATGAAGCTTAAAGGAAGTGTCCACGGTAAGGAATTAATTGTGTTGATTAATAGTGGGGCTTCCCACAATTTCGTTGGTTTGGAGGTAGTGGGTAGGTTGGAATTACCAGTGGTTACGACCCCATCCTTTAGAGTCAGAGTGGGAGATGGTTATCGGGTGACATGTTAAGGGGAATGTAAAGCAGTTCCGCTGGAATTACAAGGAATGGTTGTAGTTCAAGATTTTTTTCCATTTGAAATGGGAAGCGCTGATGTAGTACTCGGGATGGAGTGGTTGGAGACTTTAGGGGAAACAGTAATTAATTGGAAGAAGCAAACTATGCAGTTCAGATCAGGAGAGCGAATGGTACAACTACGAGGGGATCTTTCCTTAAGCAAAACACTAGTGTCTCTGAAGGCCATGATTAAGACTGTATAGAGGGAAGGACAAGGAGTGTTAATCAAGTTTGGGGAGACTCAGAGACAAACGGGAAACAAAGAGAGAATTGACGAAAAATTGGTGGAGGTGCTGGATAAGTTTGGACAGGTGTTCGAACCCTTGGCCGGATTACCACCCATCAGAACTCAAGACCATTCAATTCCATTAGTGCCAGGAACCTAACCCCCAAATCTTCGATCGTATAAATACCCATACTATCAAAAGAATGAGATAGAGTGTATTGTTAAAGAGATGATGGCTTCCGAGATCATCAAACCCAGTGTGAGTCCGTTTTCAAGTCCTGTGCTACTAGTGAAAAAGAAAGATGGTGGATGGAGGTTTTGTGTTGACTACAGGGCCGTGAATAAAATTATAGTACCAGATAAGTTTCCAATTCCAGCAATTGATGAATTGTTTGATGAACTAGGAGGAGCATTGGGATTCTCTAAACTGGACTTGAAGTCAGGTTACCACCAGATACGAGTCCTCCCTAAAGACACCCATAAGACGACATTCCGGACTCACGAAGGACATTATGAATTTTTGGTTATGCCTTTCGGATTAACAAACACACCTTCCACTTTCCAAGCATTGATGAATGAAATTTTCAGGTCGCACTTGCGCAGGTTTATACTTGTTTTCTTCGACGACATACTCGTCTATAGTAAGGGGATGAATGAGCATTCGGGACATTTGGCAACCGTCCTTCAGATTCTACAGGAACATCAGTTGACAGTGAAGAGAAAAAAATGTTTGTTCGGGCAGCGACAGATAGAGTATTTGGGGCATATCATCTTAGCTGAAGGCATAGCCGTTGACCCATCCAAGATAGAGAGCATCATCAAGTGATCGGTACCAAAGAATGTGAGAGCACTCCGAGGGTTTCTCGGTTTAACAGGCTCGGCGTTTTGTCCAAGATTACGGTAAGATCGCAGCACCCCTAACAACTTTACTTAAAAAATTGCTTTCGGATGGAACGAAGCAGCCCAAACCGCGTTCGAAGAGTTGAAGAGGATTATGACTAGCATTCTGGTTCTAGCTATGCCTGATTTTTCCAAAAAGTTTGTGATAGAAACAGATGCTTCGGGTAACGGATTAAAGGCAGTTTTGAGGCATGAAGGACGGCCACTTGCGTACATAAGTAAAGGGTTGTCGATGAAGTCTCAGTTAAAGTCCGTCTATGAATGGGAACTCATGGCCGTGGTGCTAGCCACTCAAAAGTGGCATCATTATCTCCTAAGATAGCAGTTTGTTATCCGAACAGACCAACGAAGTTGCACTTCCTGATTGACCAAAAATTGTTGAGTGAAAGTCAACAGAAATGGGTCATCAAGCTGCTGGGATAGAATTTTGTCATATAGTATCGATCAGGAGCAGAAAATAAGGCTGCTGATGCACTGTCTCGCAGAAAAGAAAAGGCGAAACATAGTGCCATAACCGTGGTTGTTTTGCAGGTATAAAGGACTTAGAAGAAGCTATTCAGAAGGATGAGAAAATGCGTCACATTATTCAACAACTTCTAATTGATCCAAAGGGCCGACCTCCCTTCCAACTGGCGGGCCATCACTTACTCTATTAGGGCAGGTTAGTAGTCCCTAAAATAGGCCCTCACATACAAAACCTTCTACATGAGTTTCATTCTTCACCTATGGGGGGACATTCCGGGTTTTTTAGAACCTATAAATGCATTAGCAATGTGGTTTATTGGGAGGGGATGAGAAAGGATATCAAGAATTTTGTGGAAGCTTGCGTGGTTTGCCAACAAAACAAATACGAGGCCTTGAGTCCTTCGGGATTGTTGCAACCACTACCCATTCCGAATCAAGTTTGGGAGGATATATCTATGGACTTCATTTCAGGGCTTCCGAAGGCCAAAGAGGTAGATACTATCCTAGTGGTGGTCGATCGTCTCTTGAAATATAGCCATTTTGTCACATTGCAACATCCCTACACCGTTAAGGAAGTCGCTAAGGTATTTATTGAGTAGATAGTCCGCCTACATGGGTTTCCACGATCAATCGTTTTTTATCGAGATCGAATCTTTGTGAGTCATTTCTGGGGCGAGTTATTTCGCCAATCGAGGACCCAGCTCCACATGAGTTTTGCCTATCATCCATAAACAGACGGGCAAACAGAGGTGGTAAACCGTTGCTAGGAAACTTATCTTAGGTGCTTTGTCAATGGCCAGCCGCAACAATGGCCGAAATGGATACCTTGGGCAGAATTTTGGTTCAACACCACATTCAGTGTATCGGCAAGTATGTGTCCCTTTAAAGCATTGTATGGCTGTGATCCTCCAACGATATTAAAATACACAGATCATTCCTCCCGAGTTGATGAAGTCCACCACCAACTCCAGGACCGCAACTACATGCTCCAAGACTTAAAGAACAACCTGGTTCAAGCCCAAAATCACATGAAAATGTATGCGGATAAAAAGAGAAGAGAAGTCGATTTTAAGGTAGGGGACTCAGCCTATTTGAAACTTCAACCATACAGGCTACGCTCTCTAGCAAGGCTCCACAATGAAAAGCTTAGCCCACGATTTTATGGTCCATTTGTAATCAAAAACAAAATCAGAGCAGCAGCTTACCAATTAGATCTTCCTCTTTCAGCTCGCATACACGATGTTTTTCATGTGTCTAAATTGAAGAAAGCCATTTTTCCAATTCCCAACAGCCAGCCCCTTCCGAATAACCTCAACGAAAACTTAGTTTTGAATGTGGAAACCCAATCAGTTCTTAAAAAATGAAAACTACTGAATGGGCAATGGGAAGTTTCATTCACTGGAAAGGACTGCCGGAATTCGAGAGCACTTGGGAGGACTTCCACACCCTCAATACTCAATTTTCCTCTTTCCACCTTGAGGACAAGGTGGCTCTTCTTAGGGAGGGTAATGATAGATCACATGCAATGCAGGTCTACAATAAGCAAAGGAAGCATAGCAGAGGATCACAAGCTGGGCTGGCAAAACAGTACAGGACAGATGGCAACAGGACAGAGGACAGTCAGCACAAGACAAATGACAATATGGGAGAGGAGCAGTACAACATTCTGTTATACTGGGCATTACAAAAAGAGAGCAGATCTGAGAAAAGGGGGAGGAGAGGCCAAGGAATTTTGGGAGGCAGCAGGCCCTCGAAGCACAGCAGTGTTATCTTTTGTTCTTTGAATTTGTTTGAGTATTTGGAGTCCTTGATTTTGAGTACGTTGTAAGCTTTTATTCTGGTTTTTGTTTGCATTTCCAAAAGTGTAATACACAGTCTGAATCATTCCAATACAAGCTTCAGTTCTTGAATTTTCTGTTACATTTATCTTTTTTAACTGTTACATTCATTGTTGGGTTTCTTGAGTTGCTGAATCCTATCAGATTCGTGATGAGGCAATTTGTGTTCCATTGTCTGATGGTGTTGACCTTCATGTGAAAAACGTTGATTCCAATCACTCGTTGTTGCAAAGCTGCTTGGAAGACAATCAATTTCTAAACTCTTCTAGCTCTGATGACCTTTCTGATGTGTCTGCTTCCATGGTTGAATTATAGTCAATAAAGAAATAAATCTTTATTTGGAAAGACTCTGCAGTTCCATCCTATGGAACTTGGCATGCCTGCAGATTTTGATGCATGATAAATGTATAATTGATGATTTCTCTTTCATACCACTTCTATTTGAAGTCAGACAATATTTTGCAGTTTTATTCTTTTTCCTGAATCACTTCATTTTTTTTTTTGGATTTTTGTTCAAGGTGCATTCTTAAAGATTTGACCAGCTTATTCTGTGCTTTTATGAATGCTTGTAGATTTAATATGGTTTATTATGGCCTTTATACGGGAGTATTATAGGGTAAAGTCACTTTCACAATTAGAACAATACCCTGGAGACTTTGTTATCTTTTTTTTTTTTTTTTTACGATTTTGAATTAATATGGTGGACCTTCTACCTGGTCAGATTCATTTCTGATTGGAGTTACAGAATACTGAGACATGGCTCAAAAAATCACCTTCAACTCAATCTTAAGTGACCTAATTCTTAGCCTATAGAAACCCTAACATCTGTTAGTATAAGTATTTTTCTTTACCTATTTGAATTCAAACCAACCAAAATCTTGCATTGTTGGAGGTCATCATTGCCTCCCTATATTCCATGTTTTAAGGTAGCTGAAATTCACGGGTTAGGCATTTACTGGACATTGAGCATTGGTTGCAGCCTCTGACATGAAACTACATTCTTCGATATATAAGTTTAGGGTTTAAAATAAAAATGAATAGCAATAACAATAAGAACTTGGTTAACTGATTAAAACCGTGGATGATGGCATTGTATGTTAGAATGCTGTGTCTATTGATGCTGATGAAAACAGGAACTTAATTGTTTTGGTGAAACAGATTGAATTTATTTTATTCGTAAATTTCATTACAGATGGGGAATTGAGGCCTTCAGGCTAGGTTTGGCAGATAGCTTGGAATTGCAGTCTACATTAAGGTTCTCTCTACTCTTGAATTATGAGTGTTTTCTGTTTTACATATGTTTCAATTCTATGGAATTTGTACTTGCCATTCAGAATTAAATTTGTTGTCTTATTTTGAGACCTATTTGCTTGTATATAAAATGGTTTTACTTAATAAGATGAAAGACAACTAATCTTATTGTTTTGCTAATACATGATTTATGTAGAATTGCTTTTTTTTTTCTTACTGACATATCTAATGTCTTGCATGAGAAGTTCAATGCAGATCTTCGGACTCTGACAGTGGTAATTTATCAGGGATGGTGTTTCTACACAAATTAGAAACTGATCACTAAGATATCAGATTGCAGCTTTGTTAGGTAGATAAAATCTGCAAGCCGCGATACTTTTCAATAATATATACATAATTTGTGTCTTATTTATACCCTTTTTTAGGAGCCAACAAAGAAACCTCAGTAAATCAGACATTGCCAAAGAGAACCAACTGATTTCTAATAACTAATATTTTGTGTGTGCATGTTGAACTATAGCACAACCGTTGCCAGACAATTGGCTCAGCATTGAAGTGCATTTATAGCAGTATCAAATGCTTGCTATTGTATTTCTTAGTCAAGTTTGCGCCAAAGTTTTTTTGTAGATTCATAGTATGTACAGCTCCAGATGAGTTGGGTTATCTTTTTACACTGAACTGATCATGAAGATTGTATCTGGAAGAGTGCCGGTAGATTGCAGTCAACCCCAGGTACAGATTCCTAATTTTAGATAATTTCTTTGCTTGATTTAAAACCTTCTTCCATAACTGGATTCTTGCTAATCAATGTACCTGAATTGAACTGTAATTGCAGGCTTATTTGATTGACTGGTTGAAGTCCATGGTTGCAAAGCAGAAAGTTTCATTTATTAGGGATCCTATTTGACAGAAATGCCTTCTACGAAAGAAGTAAAACGGATTATTTTAATTGCTCTGCGATGCTTTGATCCTGAAGTCAACATAAGCCAAGGATGAAGATGTAATTCACATGCTTGAGCCACACGACTTGCTTTTTAATGTTGTCAGAAGTAAGAACAATGATTTTTTTTTTTTTCCTGAGCTGCCGTATCTTCTTAAGCACGCTTATGGGCTAACCCTACCTATTCAAATTCTGTCGTTTCAACATTGCAGGGACCTCAGGTTAAGAAAGCGGCTTCTTATCATAACTATCTACTAGAGAGTCGGCCTGTTATCAAGTTGGGGAAAGATGATTCTAACACATGACGATGAAAACAACAGTAATCGCTATCAAATGAAAATATAAGCTCATGATACTTTGCTCATAAAATTCTTTGAGTTGGAAGAAGTTTTAGAGACTATTTTCAACACCAATATGTAATAAATGCTACAGTTTTTTTTTTTTTTTTTTTTTTCACTAATTTCCGGAAATAAGCAGTAACATAAAGAGCAGAAACCTTGCAAGGCTTATTGTTTATTCAAGTCTGTATCATCTAGGAAGCATGGTTGATACGAGGAGCTGAATAAATTAGGTTCTCAAACTAAGATTTTGTATAACAAATCTTCATTTGAACATTATCAAAGGGCAATTTATCATCAGGAAAAGAGCAATGAGAAACTTACTTTTTCTTGGGCAATAGATCGCACGCCAATTGCGCTTGAATATGAGTGCAGTTCCATTGTAGTTTTTTGGGTTTCCTCATCAGTCTAATACTTCCATTACATTAGAAATGCAAATTCCAGTACATGGATCATTTTGAATCCCCTCAACTCTTGTTGAATAGGTGACATTATCAGCTACTAGGTCTATATTGTTTAATTTTGAAAATTTAGAATTGTTTTTGGATGAAAGCCAGGGTTCGGATGTGACCCACAAGAATCTGTTGTACAAAAACATACTTTATGATCATTCTCACACCTCTGAGCAACGCAAGTTTAACTTTCTTGTGTTGCCATTCTATGTTCTAACTTTAATTCTATATTCGTCCCAACAACTTTTAACTGCAATACGGTCATATCCTTTGAGATTATGTAACATTCTTTAGTTTTGGTGTTTATACATGAATTTGACATAATCATATGATAATTATAAATTAAAGAGAATTGCAAGTATATTTCTGTAAAAGAAACAAACTTGGTTTGATCCCACCTGTGTTAGGAGATTTTATTGGTGCAAGAATTGTGAGACCTTGGACCAATACATTACTGCAATTTCAATTATAATATGAAAAGGAAAGGTTGATATCATATGGTTATGGGAATCAATTTATATTGTTATGATAATAAATAAATAATAGTGAAAATTTACAAAAATGGATCGATTTGCTTAATGAAACCTGCATTTATAGGGTTAACGTTCCATGATGGAGAATTTATTAAATTTATGTTTGATATTTGGATATGATCTCTATAAGTTAAGGACGAGTTGCATTCAAATTTCTGCTTACGAAATTTTTTCCACCAACAAGCACCTTGGCCATATATCGTGCCATTACCATCTAAAAATGCAATCATCAACTGAGTGCATTAGTAATACCTTAAAAAAAAAAAAAAAAACATTATCTTTGCTAATTAATTGCTTATATCTTTCATAATTAGTAATGTGGTGAAAATTTTATTTTAGAGGTGATCGAAAAATGACAATGGCAGAGTCAAAATATTGGTTTAGAGATGATTGAAATATAGTAATGTTAATTGTCGATGCTGAAAACTCAGAGACTTGGGCCTATGGTATTTTCGCGCCCGACATCATCAATTCTTGGAGCCTTCTTGCCAACGTAACTAGCAAGATATCTTCCTACAAACAGAAACAGAGGTCAAAGGGGTCGGTGGGTGTGCCACTGGTGTTAACCCTCCGATGCTTAAGTTACACACGTTGTATTTAGGGTCTTGCGATTGGCCAAGTCACAAGAGGGTAAAACTGTAAACTTGACATGCACACGTAGACCTATTAGGCTTATCAAATGCTTGTGGAATGTATTTAATATATCTATACAATGATAGACTTATCAATAGGTGTTTGTTAATAACGGAAAAATATGGAATTCAATGCCAATAATAGATTTCTCAGATTCAAACAAAACAAAAAATGTTTATTTGCAACAAGAGCTCATTAATGTATATAGTGCACTCTCTTACTTACCTTGTTTCTCTCTTGTTATGTTTATTTTTCTTATATCTAAAAGAGTAAATAACATGATCCCACCCAAGGTTTGGCGAATTTGCAAGTTCCCACCCTGGCTTCATAAATTCCAGATTCTCACCCTTAAATTAATAGAAAATGATTTAATGTAATGGTTAAAGGGTAAATTAGTCATTTTCACTGCATTAAATTTGAAATAAAAATAAAAATGTCAAAATAGTCCTCCACATCTCAAATTTCTCTCACAAGCGCCCTCCACATCTCAAGTTTGAAATATTACGATCGAACCCCTACAATAGAAATGCCACTTGGCAACTAGTAGGGCTGTCAAGCCACTCGACTCAGCTCGTCTGAAGCTTGTTTATGACTCAGCTCGTCTGAAGCTTGTTTATGACTCAGCTCGTGATTAGCCAAGTCAACTCGGCTCGAGCTCGCTATATAAAACGAGTCGAGTTTGAACATGGGGAGGCTTGGCTCGTAGGCTCGCGAACCTGATGTGGCTCGGTTAAGCAGGGTTCCATTTGTTATATTTTATAAACTGTGGGGACTGAAGTGTTATCTTTATTCTTTAGTCTTAAAAATGTGTAAAAATGACATTTAACCTCCCAATGTAATTAGTTCTAAAACACAAAATTAAACCCCCAAATCAGATTCCCCAAATCGACAAACCCTAACCCCTAAATTTGTTCTTACAAATATTCATAATCAAAAATCAAAATCAAAATCAAAATCAAAATCAAAATCAAAATAAGGTTGTGTTGAGGAAGAAGATGAAGAAGATGAAGATGGAAGTAGCGTAAATCGTGATGTTCTACAAGATGAAGATGAGATAGAGACGAAGATGAAGATGAAGATGAGATGAAGACAAAGACAAAGATGAAGATGAAGACGAAGATGAAGATGAAGATGAAGATGGAGATAAAGACGAAGAAAAGGATGAAGATGAAGATGATGAAGATAAAGATATGCAGATGATGAAGATGATGGAGATAAAGATGCAGATGATGAAGATGAAGATGAAGTCTAGTCAATCGAGTTGGCTCGAACTTGATCAAGCTCGAGTTCGAGTCCCTTTTCTCTAACTCGACAAGCTCGAGCTTGATCCTGTAGCAAACGAGCCGAGCTCTATAAGTTGAAAACTCGACTTGACTCGATTCAGCTTGTTTACAGCCCTGGGCAGCTAGTGGATGACAAACGATGAGTGGGGAGGCTAGTAAAGGTGTGGGTTTTGCTAAGGGGAGGATGAGGGTTCGAATGGTTGTGAAAGGGAGTATTTCTGGAGTCAAAACCAACCTTAATATTGCTGTAAACTTGAAGAATCACGCGAGATTGCAGGGGCTGTTGGCCGGCAATTTGTGGGGGCATCGGGGTGGGAGCATGAGGGTTTTGGTGATTGCGAAGTGGGGGTTCTCATGGTGGTGACGGGGAGCTTGGTGATGTTGGAATCGACCAGAAATGGCTTAGGAGCGGCGGTGGGTGAGAGGAAAAGTCATGGAAATTGTGCAATGAAATTGCGCAATCCGGCATCCCTAGTGGGCGGCAGTCAGGTGAGGGTGAGGGTGTTGCTCCTAGTCTCCTTCACGTTGCTATTACCATCATTTTGGCCGATCTATGGTGCTAATTGCAGTGGCTGGGGTTTGCCCAGCTCGTAGGGGTGCGATGGATAAGCTTCAATCTTTTAGGGAGGTTTATGATATTTAGCTACACAATCAAAAGTAAAAGTTAAAGGGTAGTTTGGTAATAACACATTCTATATTGTGTCAGACCCTAACAGTGTAAATTTAAGGGTGGAAATCTGGAATTTATGAAACCAAGGATAAGAACTTGCAGATTTGCCAAACCTTTTTTGGGAACTTATGGTTTCTTGTATCTAAAATTCACCAAAGCCTTTAATTTGTACTCACCTTGAGCTACGCCACTTGACACTCATGTAGGCATGCTTGTTACATGCCTTGTGACCTTGCTGAGGTGGCATTCGTACAAAACCTTATCTTGTCGATGCCACTTTAGTTACTTAACTTTTTAAAAACAATAAATGCATTGTCTAAAACTTTACAAAGGTTGTGTGTGCCTCTATCCTTCATATCCCAATCACAGGGGAGCTTGGTGATGTTGGAATCGATCGAAAGTGGCTTAGGAGCGGCGGTGGGTGAGAGGAAAAGTCATGGAAATTGTGTAATGAAATTGTGCAATCCGGCATCCCTAGTGGGCGGCAGTTAGGTGAGGGTGATGGTGTCGCTCCTAGTCTCCTTCGCGCTGCTATTACCATCATTTTGGCCGATCTATGGTGCTAATTGCAGTGGCTGGGGTTTGCGTAGCTCGTAGGGGTGCGATGGATAAGCTTCAATCTTCTAGGGAGGTTTATGATATTTAGCTACACAATCAAAAGTAAAAGTTAAAGGGTAGTTTGGTAATAACACATTCTATATTGTGTCAAACCCTAACAGTGTAAATTTAAGGGTGAAAATCTGGAATTTATGAAACCAAGGATGAGAACTTTCAGATTTGCCAAACCTTTTTTGGGAACTTATGGTTTCCTGTATCTAAAATTCACCAAAGCCTTTAATTTGTACTCACCTTGAGCTATGCCACGTGACACTCGTGTAGGCATGCTTGTTACATGCCTTGTGACCTTGCTGAGGTGGCATTCGTACAACACCTTATCTTGTCGATGCCACTTTAGTTACTTAACTTTTTACAAACAATAAATGCATTGTCTAAAACTTTACAAAGGTTATGTGTGCCTCTATCCTTCATATCCCAATCATGGATGGGCCCCCAGCTCGTAGAGATCTGGCCTAACCTGCCCCGAATGGGGTGGAGAATCCCCAAAAATATCAAGGATAGGGCCGAGGACGGTCCTCAAAAAATTTCCCGCCCTCGTGGAGCCCCACTTTCTTTTATTGAGAATTTTTTTTCTTTGCGAGATTGTATATAAAGTTAGGTTTTAAATCATAGTTTTAAGTAATGCATCTGAATTTATGATATTTACTTTTATAAATTTTCTAATGTTTGTATTAAATTTATAGAAAAAAATAATTTAAAAGAGGGAGTCTAATAAATAAATATATGTATTATTACTTTGTGCATTTCACAAAATAATAATACATGGCACAAAAATAAATTTGATTAGATTATTACAATTTACCAAACCAATATAAGAATATACACAATTGCTTAATGACTTAAAAATTACACAAATTCAATTATCCTTGTAATTAATTAATGGGTCAATTAAATATGATGTTAAACTTAATCAATGTTGGGAACTTGGGATAATGTGATTTGTCTCTTTCACAAATAGACTAATTTTATTAGTTGTAGTGGAGATAATATTTTATGAATTAATTCATCAATTTACCTAGTAAATTGTGTTAAGATTGAATTTAGTTATATTAATTTTACGAAAAATTAATTAATTAACAAGACTAACTAAGTCTAAGCTTCCATACAATTGAATAATTAATCAGGTTACCTAATAAATTATGTTAAGATTAGATATAGATATATTTATTTTATGAAAAATTAATTAATTAATAGGGTTGTTTAAGCCTAATCGGCTAAGCCTTTATATAATTATATAAGTAATCAACTTACCTAGTAAATTATGTTAAGATTGAATTTAGTTATATTAATTTTATAAAAAATTAATTAATTGACAGGGTTAACTAAGCCTAAGCCTCTATACAATCGAATAATTAATCAATTTACCTAATAAATTATGTTAAGATATATATATATATATATGTTAAGGGGAAAAATCCCCACAGGGCGAATTTCCCCGTGATGCCCCATTCATCAGGCTAGTCTAGGACGAGGATGGGAGTGATTCCAAATCCCCACAGGCTGGGGACAGTCATAGGAGTGGATATCGGGGTCTGGAAAGAGGAATGGGGTCCCCGACCTTGACCCGGCCCGTGCCCATCCCTAATGCCAATTGTCAACTATACATGCTATGGGATTGGGCAATCACTCTTCACCATGGCTACTAAGCCATGATTTGGGCTAACCTTTCTTGACTAATCTTATCTCATTAGCTAGGCTGCACAGAACGGCTCTTGCGAGCCCACTTTCTAAGGTCCTTCATCATTGGACCTATTTTAGGCTTCATAGGCCCACTTGTGGATCAATGTTGGATTCACCATCCCTTGGGCTTACCATGGGCCTTGTTTTGGGCTTATCTCTATGCCTTGTCCAAAGTGTTATTGGGCCTATATGTGGTTTGACTATTTTGCCTTTTTGCATAGTGACTCCCATTAATATATGTTCATATATAGGGGGCATTTGGATCATATAATGTTTTATTATAGGGGTATATTATATTAACGGAAAAAAATATTACCTTAAAGATTGCAAGGAATGTTTAGAAAATGTGCTTGGTTGGTTCGAATAAATTGGTGAATAATATGTTTGGCTGGGAGAATAAATGGGTGGGTATGTTATATAGATTACTAAATTGCCCTCCTTTTTAAATATTGATAATAGTATTTTTTATTATTATTTTTATTATAATTTCTTTTAACCCCCTACATTTGAAATTTTGCTAAAACATCCTAGCCATATAAAACTTTAATTTATAGCAAAATCAACCCCACCCACCCCAAGCCACTGTTGGCAGCCAACCACCACCGCCAGCCGCTACTAACAGTTTATGGAATGGTGCACGACTGGCCGAAAAGGGCCATGGATCATGGATTACAACAATCGATGTAGGTGATCAGTGGTGGTGAATCACGGTCGGTGGTGATCTTGGATGACTTGGGGTATTTTGTTAACTTTTAAACTTTTTTATAGCTGGGGACGTGTTTTAGCTAATTTCTCAAATGTAAGGGGGCTGGGCAATTTTTGTTTGGTAGACATTTGAGGGCAATTGTGTTCGAAATGGTTTTTAATTAAGAGCAAAATGGGTAGAAAACTCAGATTACTCGGGTAATGTTTTAATAACACCCCTTAACAAGGTAATAAGATTACCTCCTACATTATCAACAATAAACACTATTTGCAATAAAAGATTACTGTAATATTTTATTACTTGCAAACCAAACACTGGAATCTTGCAAAATAAATGAAGATTAATCCCGTTATCTTATTTACCCCGATCCAAATGGCCACATTGTGTTAAAGAATAATTTTTTCGAGGTTGTTATAAAGAAGAAATTCACGAAAGTACACAAAACTTACAAATCTTATCTTTATCAATATTTATTGATTTGATTTCTATTTTTATCTATTAAATAATAAAAATATTAGAGAAAACAAATGAGCTTGAAGTTTATACATAAATATTTAATTGACAATATCTTTCTAAATAAATTCAAAAGGTAATATTTTAGAGTAAATGACTTTTTCCCACCCAACGTTTGCCTTAATGACACTTTCCCACCTAAAAAGTTTCAAAATACAACTTTTCCACCCAAAGTTACTATTCCGATACTACCCAAAGTCGATTTTGGTGGCGAAAATTCTCTCCGTCACTACCCTTCGAATCTCTGGTCTCCTCTATACAAAACCCCTCTCACTCCGGTACTTGATTTCTCGCCGATTACCGGCCCACACAAAGCTAGACTTCTTGTTCTTAGATGACTTCCGATTGATTCCAGTAGCAAATATTCAATCAGTTACCACCAGTCGATCCATTGGCCTCCACACTACAAAAACCCTTTTTCCTTGTCTCCTAGTAACTCGTCAAATGCTGGTTGAGAAAGTAAAGTGTATTTTGGATATTAACAGAATATAAACATTGGGTGGGAAAGTGGTATTTTGAAACTTTTGGGGTGGAAAGTGTCATTAAGAAAAACCCTTGGGTGGGAAAAGGTTGTTTACTCTTTTTTTAAATACAAAAGTACCAATATAACAAAGGTAAAGGTAACATTATATTTGGTTTCTTGAAAAATCAACCAACAAGCGTTGAAAATAAAGTTGAAACATTGATTCCTGAACATTGTATAAAATAGGAAAAAATGTGTAAACTTGAGCAAGAGAAGAGAAAAAAGAACTATTGTATAAGAAAAAGAATTTGGCACTTTAATAAAAGAAAAAAGAAACAAATAACATAAAAATATAAATAAATTTTAGGATAAAAACCAATAAAGATTTGAATTTTTTCAGACTAAAGACATATTGTAATTCACAGATCCTTTTTTATGCTTTGTTATAGTGAAATTGGCAACCAATGGGAACTAGAGAAACATATAGTTATCAAAGCGAGAATAAAAACTAGATGATCATTCGATCTAAGGCTTAATTCATTATTTTCATAAATTTATTTATATATTTTTAGGTTGAAATTACCAATCTATTTTTGAAGGATCTTTATCTGAGTATCAACGGAGGCATCTTACAATCCTGAAAATGCAATCCACACACCCCAAGGCAAGCACACATACATGATATTGAACAAAGCCTAGCCTAAATTTCAGATCACCAGAAGAATTACCTTGATCTCAATCAAGTGAGAAGCATCACCAAGAAGTTTGCATCGACCGAAAAGGTGAAAACATTTGGGTAGGGCAACCGGATTGTCCAAGAAAATCACAAACTGCTCCAAAGTCAAGTTGCCAAATCTACATCTGGAGCAACTGGTTGGACAAAAGTTGTATCTGGCGGTGTCAAAGCACAACAATGGCAGGTCAAAGTAGAAAAGGCAACGAATGCAATCAAACAACAAAAGATAGATGGAAAGAGTTAATTACCTCCTCTAGTAGTGATTTCTTCATTGATGACGCCGATTCCATGTGGCTGAAGGCCTCAATTTAAGCAATATCATTAATTTATAAATAAAAGCGGAAGCCCAAGAACATAACCGCCTTAGTAATCAAATTCAAGTACCGAGAGACTCTTGTAAATTGGGATTAATTTAGTCTATTCAAAACCTTATTCCATGTATTGATGGAGAATCCACAAACTTTCTTGTAGACTAGTGACCGCGATTCTTTCTCTGTAATTTGGTTTATGCAAAATTTTTAAGCAGTCTATTTTTCTCTTTTTCCATCAAAGAAGAAGTTATATGAAGGATGGCTACCACTAGTAACCAATGGGAAGTTACAAAGGTTAATGTTAGAACCTGTCAATTAACACAAACAAACTCCAGATTCAACAAGCAAGCATCCACACAAATATCAACACAAGAACACAAGATTTACTGTGGTTCGATTATTCTTATTGGATAATCTACATCCACGTTGAGCTCCGAAAAAGGAGAGCTCACAGCACTACTAATTAGAGCAAAGATCAACCAGTAAAAACCAAACAAACCAGATCAATCCCTCTCTAATCTCACACAAGAATCAACCCGTAACTAACCTAAGAACTCTCACCTGGAACCCTTAAGCACACAAGAGTAAAACCACCCTCAGATTAACTAACAATTGCTAATCAATCTCCCAAGTTACAATGATTCTTTACAGAAGTACAAAAACTGTCAGAACTGATAACCCGATTAGAAGAGAATAAACCTAAAATAAGATCTGATGCAAATGAACTATTCCCTTCTTTTATACCATTGACCCTTTGACATGCCTCAGCCGTTGGATCTAGACAGATTGGATGGAAAGGATTGCACAACTTATTCAGTCAAAACTCTGCGTTTCACTTTAACTATAAAGTGGCATTGTTTTTAGTCTTCACTTCAACAATCTCCACCTTGAAGACTTGAAAACGTAATTAGTAGTGCAGTAGGCTCTACCTATTTCCCTCATAGCTCTGGTTAATGTTTGTATTACTCCATGGACTCAGCTTCAAGTAGTGCGTGAAATTTTGCGGTGTGATGATCGTGGTCCCCATATCAGCTGGATTTTCCTCAGTGGGAACTTTCTTTAGCTCAATTAATCCTTGGGCTACCACATCTCTCACAAAGTGAAACCTTACATCTACATGTTTGGTCCTCTCATGATATATTAGGTTTTTACTCAAATGTATAGCACTTTGACTATCTGAGAAATTAAGACCTTTCCTTCGTCAAGTTTGCTTCTGACATCATCCCTTGTAACCACACAACCTAAACACATCAGCAATCGCTATGTACTCAGCATCTATGGATGAAAGTGCAACTATGGGCTGCAACTGTGATTTCCAGCATATGTAGTTTCCACCAAGTGTAAAGCAGTAGGCAGTTGTGGATTTTCTGGTGTCTCTATCACCTGCAAAATCTGAATCTACGACCTAACAAGATCAAGCATAGAATGGTTCTTACAGAATTTCAAACCAACATTTAATGTGCTGTTAATATATCTTAGAACCCATTCAGGGAGTCCAATGTTCACTGCCAGGGTTAGACATGAATCTACTCAATAGTGATATAGCAAAAGACAGATTAGGTCGTGTGTTTATCATTGCAACATTATGGAGCCAATCACATTTGGGTATGGGATATCATTCATCTTATCATCTCAGCTTCAGTTTTAGGACAGTTTCTTTACTAAGTATGAAGTGATTTGCCAAGGGCATTATGACTGGTTTTGAGTCAGTCATACAAAATTTGTTTATTACTTTCTGCAAATAAGCACCCTGATCTAGTTTTAAGTGGTTATTCCTCCTACCTCTAGATATCACCATCCCTAATAATTTTTTGGCATTTCCCAAATCTTTCATGTCAAATTCTGAATTTAATTTCTTTTCAGTTTTGTATCCTAGACTTGGATCTACTGATTAACAGCATATCGTCAACAACAACAAAAGATAAATGGGCAGATTTTTATCCAGATCAAAGTAGAAGCAATTGTCTAATTGCTTCTCCTAAATCCCATGCCTGTTATAAAGGTGTCAAACCTTTGTACCACTGCCTAGAGGCCTGTTTAAGGCCATATAGGGACTTATGGAGGAGGCATACTGGTCAGGGGCCCTAACATCATGAATCCTCTAGGTTGACTCATATAAATTTTCTCATCCAAGTTTCCATGCAGAAAAGCAGTAGTTACATCTAGTTGTTCTAATTCTAGATTCTGGTGGTGCAGCAATGGCTAACATTAATCTGATGGTTTTAATTTCACCATTGGGGAAAAGACTTCATTGAAGTCTATTCCCTCTCTGGTGTGTAGCCTTTGGCAACTAACCTAGCTTTATACCTAGGTGGGTCAGAATTGAAATACCATCCTTAAGTTTTTAGAGCCACTTACATTGGATCAACTTCTGATCTTTGGGTTTGGGTACCAAAGTCCAAGTTCTGTTTACCTTTAATGAGTTCATCTCAGCCCTCATTGCTGCTTCCCACTTTTCTTTATCCGGATTTCAAAGCCTCCTCATATGTTTCAGGTTCTGTGCTCTGAACTTCTGTACTTGTAAGCAAAGCAGAAAATATCAATTTAGCATAAGATAACCGGCAGGGGCCTTACTCTCTCGATTCTGTCTCTAGTCAGCTGGTACTATTGTAGGTCAGCTGGTTAGGGTTCTAAGATCTCATCAATGTTTTCTTCTGCTGATTGTTTAGGTTCAGTTTCAGATTCTGTTTGGGTTTCAGTTTCAGTTTTGGTGGAGTGAGGCTGATGTGAAGGTTGCTCCACCTCAATGATGTACACTCAGTTGGGTAGGATCTAGTTTAGTGTTTTGGTGTTTCCTTGATCAGTGGCAGATCCTTTGTAAGGAAATTCACACTCATTGAATACAACATCTCAACTTACAATGATCTTTCCCCTAGAGTCTCCCTATCCCACAACTTATACCCCTTTGGCCTTCTTAGTAACCTAGAAATATGCACTTGGTAGACCTAGGTTCAAGTTTTCCTCCTACAGTGTGTGCATAGGCAGCACACCCAAAAATCCTCAAATGGCTTAAGTCTGGTCTTCTACCAGACCGTTTCTTCAAGACATTTTCCATTAATAGTAGTAGAAGGACTTCTATTCATAAGGTAGGCAGTGGTGGCTAAGGTTCCCCCCAGAAAGTGTTTGGTAACCCTGAAGGGACAAGAACACCAGCTTTTCTAGTAAGGTACGGTTTATCCTTTCTGCCACTCCATTTGTTAGGGGGTCCTAGCTATAGTTCTATGTCTCAAAATACCATGCTCTTTATAAAGTTGTCAAACTCAGAATTGCAGAATTCCATACCATTGTCTGTGCGAAGTGCCTTAACTTTCTTTCCTGACTGATTCCTTACCAGTGTTTTCCAATCGTAAACTTGGTCAAAGCCTGGTCTTTGGTCTTTAGGAGAAAAGTCCAAACCTTTCTACTGTGGTCATCTACAATGGATAAGAATAGTTGTTTCCCACCATGGGATTTAATTTTTTCAGGTCCCCAAAGGTCAGAGTGTCAGTACTCTAAGCAGTTCTTGGCTAGGTGAGTCTCTTTGAAAACTATGTCTATGTTGTTTTCCTAACACACAAGTTTCACAGAATTCTAGGTTACTGATGGTGTCCTTTCCAAAACCTCCCTAACTACTAAGGATAGCATACCCTTCTGACTCATGTGTCCTAGCCTAAGGTGCCATTTAATTGCTGTTTGTTTGGTGGAGACGTGCAGTACTAAAGCATTCAGGGTTAGAGTCACCACATAAGAGATAGCCATTCCTTTTTTCCCCTTTGAGAACCAAGTCTGGTTTTTGTACACATATACAACTATTGTTAGCCTTATAGGAACATCTAGCCTCATTAAGTGTTCCTAAGGAAATGAGATTCCTTTTTAACTCAGGAATATACCTAACATTGGTTAACCTTACAATCTTTCCATTTGTAGTCTAAGGGATACTGCTTATGCCTTCACCTACATGCTTGATTATTTCCCATATAACAGTTTCAGTTTCCTGAGATTCTAGATTCTGGAACCAGTTTTTGTGTGGGCTCATATGAAAGGAGCAGCCTGAGTCCAGGACCCATTCCTTAGCAGTATCAGATGTTGATACTGTCAGACCTCAAGCTGCTCCCATTGCTTACTGCTAGAAGCTAGATACTCTCAGTATTACCCTGTTTATTTTTCTTCAACCAATCAAAACAATTTTTCTTGATATGACCAGGTTCTTGCAAAAGAAGCACTTCTAGTGTCTGATTTGGTCTTATTATTCCCCTTCAACTTTTTCTTGTTTTTAACCCATGTTGATACTGATTGGACTTTCCTGTTTGACTAGATTCAAGTCTACCCTTTACAAAAAGGTTACCCATATCTTTTTTGAACCTTAAGTTCTAGTTCCCTAGCTTTAAGACAACAACAATTAAATCTAGCTAGATACTGTCCCGAATACTGAAGGACATTCTTTACAACTATGTAGTCTTCAGTTAAGGAATTTAATAGGATCAGACTAAACTTGTGTCCTCTAGTTACTAGTCAGTTCCTTAAGAATTAAAGTATCTTAAGGAATTCATCTAGTTATCCTCAACAAATTTAGAACCATCCATTTTGTATGAAAATAAGCACCCTTTAAAAACGCAAGGTTAGGTGCTGACTGTAAAGAGTATAAGGTTTCGAGTTACCCCATGGGCTAGAGGAGTTTCTAACCCATCTACCTTCCGTAGGACGTTGTTGACAGATTCATTATTATGAGGTGTAGGCTTCCTCATTGATTTCATCCTTCTTCTTCAGCTTCTCTTCTGGCCATTTGGTTTCGTCTTTCTCTAGGGCAATTCCTACCTTGTTATGGACAGTAGCGCTTCATCTTCTTTTTCCAACTCCCAAATCTATCTTCCGTGTATTGAGTGATTTCTAATCATGTGGTTAACATTTTGTGTTTGGACAATTGACTCTGTTTCAAGAACCCTAATTTGAAACCCTAGACCGAATTGACAATGTAATTCTTGAACGAATCGATAAGACTCAGACCAGAATCTTCAACAAGATTTCCTTAATAATGAATTACTACTCGAAACTGTAAACTAGGGCTCAAGATTGCTAAGGGAAGCCTCAATTTAGAAAACCCCCAAATTCTAGACAAACCCTAATTTTTCAAAAACCCTAAATCACTGAGTAATCTCAAATCGATCAAGCCTATTGTCTAATAGCTCTAATACCACTATAGAACCTGTCAATTAACACAAACTAAACTCCAGATTCAACCAAGCAAGCACAAATCATCAACACAAGAAACACAAGATTTACCGTGGTTTGATTATCCTTATTGGATAATCTACATCCACATTGAGCTCCAGAGAAGAAGAGCTCACGGCACTACTAATTAGAGCAAAGATCACACAGTACAAAACCAAACAAACTAGATCAATCCCTCTTAATCTTACACAAGAACAACCCATAACTAACCTAAGAACTCTCACCTGGAACCCTTAAGCCAAGAGTAAAACCACCCTCAGATTAACTAACAATTGCTAATCAATCTCCCAAGTTACAATGATTCTTTACAGAAGTCAGAAAACTATCAAGAACTGATAACCTGATTAGAAGAGAATTGTAATACCCAAGATGTCAAAGGTATGTCCTCAACTCAAAATAGTCCTTTAGATGTTAATTTATGTTAAAAAGCATAAAATGTAACTAAGGGCAAAATAGTCAATTCATTTGGAACGGTATGAATCAATTATCCATAGAAAGGCTTAGGGGCAAAATGGTTATTTTTCTATGGATAAGCATTGAAAAAGTCAAGCATGAGTAGGCTTCATTGCATTTAATGGCATTAATTAAGTAATAATTATGTCTAGTGTGAAATGACCAAAAGCCCTTATATGAAGAATTGGACTATAAGTTATACAATTAAAAAAATTGGGCCAATTGCATAATTTTGGAAAATAAATGAATATTTTCAAAATGAGATGAAATTGTTCAAGGCCAAAGGAGAGAGCCTTTCTTCAACATTTCTTCCATTTTCTCCAAATCTTCCATGAAACAAGCTTTCTTTCTAAGTTTTAAGGAGTTTTGCTTAATTTTTCAAAGAGAACAAGATAGGAGCCGGATCTTCAATTTGAAGGGTTAAGGATTAAGGTGTAAAAGAAGTCAAAGGCAAAGGATTTGTTGGAGGAAGTCTTTAAAAAGGTAAGGAAGAACCTCCCATGACTTCAGGGTTTATACTAGGGTTTGTAGATTTTTTATAAACCTTAAATTAAGGCTTTAAGGCATAGAATTAGTTGATGGCAAGTGTAGTTGAACTATTATTCTACTTATTGCTTTGAATTCATTATACATGAAGTTATGGATTTATGTATGATGAGTGTATGTTTGATTGAAGAAAATGAAGTGTGGATGCTGGTTGTGGCAAAACTTGTAGTATGGAGGCCACATGATGTTGAATGGTTGCTATTAGAGTGTTGATGTGTTGTTTTGCATTAGCTTCCAATGTTATAGCAATATTGGATGATTATGGGAATGAGATTTTACATCCTTTAAGATGGTAAAGACTATTAAGGGGAGGTTTATTTGATCCATAAGTTGACCTATGGTTAAGTGTAATAGGAATTGATGTGGCATAGTTAATATGAAAATTCGGATTTAGTGGGCTTAGGGGTTTTGTTAACCCTGCTTCAGTATTTCGACCATAACTTGAGTTATAAAAATCGAAATGAGATGATTCTTGAAGCATTAGAAAGCTAAGACACAGACCTATAACTTTTATGTTTATGCCAAGAGCCAATTCGTTTGAGAAAAGGATGGAAAATGGCCTGAAGCATAAACTGGTTATTAAAGTTTAAGATTTAACATAATCAATTCTTATGATTATGAATTGATTATTAATGTATTATTGTAATTATGCCATGTACTAATGTTTACCCATTAGTTAGATGATCTTTGAAAGATATACATGGTCATGATGTCAATGCATGATTAATGTTATGAAATGGCATGAAGATGCAATATAATACATGTTTTAAGATGATGTATGTGAGCAAGAGGTAATGTAAATGGATTGATAATCCATAGATGAATTAAAAGTATTAAGCTCACCAAAATATGTATTTACGTGCCATAAGATGTTAGAGATGCAAATAGACATGATAGAGATGCATATAGACATGATGGAAAACGCGTAAGCATATCCTCATATACCGGTTGAGGAAAGATGAATATATGCTTTAGATGCTAAATAACGCGTAAGCACGTCTCCCAATGATATGAGCTCTAGATGAAATTTGAGGCTAGATGATATGAAGTGCTTAAGATGCTAAGAAAGGTCCGGTCGGTTAGACGTTAAATGTTTCATATGCATTTAGTTGCATTACATGAGTTATGATGTTGTTTACATCGTGAGATGATTTATACTCATGTTAGATGATTTTAGATGTTATGTCATGACATGTGATGTTCGTGTACTATGTTTACATACTTATTTGTATGTGAACACATTGATGTTTATATAGCCATGGGATAAAATGATGAAAAGCATATGAATTAATAATAAAAGGGGAAGTATCCCTAGATGTAAAAGATAAGTGATGTGTTAATAAATATATTTAAATAAAATCAAATAGTACATTTAGAATGAAACGGATCATTCCTTACTGAGCGATTAGCACTCACCCTTTCATTGTTGATTGCTTTGCAGGTAGACTAGAAGCGAGGGATGCTAAAGACAGCGGGACTACACGTGAGGGGAGATGATTTATTGTCATCTCGATGTTTTTATCTTGATGTAAATAATGTAAATGATAAATATTTGTCAAATACCTTTGGAAGCTTCCACCCTATTAATATTTTTTGATTGTTTAATTTCTTAAAGTTTGTAAATTATAAGTTTGGATCCTGCGTGACATTTTATATGCATGTTTTGGATATTATTATTATTATCCTTACACGGATTTTTCTAAATACAACTTGTTCTCTAGACATGTATCCTCGGGATTCTCATTGAGGGATATTCAGAGGATACCTCACTGGAGTGGGGTTTTACAAGAATAAATCCTAAAAACAGATCTGATGCAAATGAACTATTTCCCTTCTTTAATACCATTGACCCTTTGACATGCCTCAGCCGTTGGATCTGGACAGATTGGATGGACAGGATTGCACAGCTTGTTTAGTCCAAAACTTTGCGTTTCACTTTGACTGTAAAGTGGCGTTGTTTTCAGTCTTCACTTCAACAATTAATGTGCCACAAAATAAAACCATAATGTAAAGGGGAAGTTGTAAATAAACCATAACTTACATTCTCCTACTTAGCCCATTCAACACTTAATATGTACCAATTCAATACTAATACTTCCTCAAAATATTTCCCATAGATATATAAAATATCCTCGTTTTAAATTGTATGAATCATGGCGGTAAGTCCTTTAGAGCAAATATTACGTTCCATGAATTACATTGCAACTTTCTCTTTTGAATGATAACCATATGTGGCACATAACTTTATGAATGAAATTCTAAATATTCATTCAAGATCAACAAACAAAATTAAAACATGCATTGCCATTCTCCAAACTTCATGTATACAACTAAATAAGAGAAGACACTTATGAAATTAATGAAGTCTTTCAAATCAACAAAATGTGATACAAACATAAAGGGTATCTTAATCACATAGAAACTACATAATAAAACTAAGCCACGTTTGCTCAACATGTGCCTTATATGGAATAGGCGGTAAACCTTTTGTCAACGGATCAACAATCATCAATCTAGTACTGATGTGCTGAATAACCACTTTGTTTGCTTTGACATTTTCTCAAATTGCGAGATACTTGATAAGCTATTCGCAAGTGTACGAAATCATGCAAGTAATAAAGCTCGAGTAAACGAGTGTCGAATCCCAAGAGAACTACATACCAAGTACCAAACTAGTCTATTTTATTGCTATTTGATGAAATAGAATTTTATGAATGAATTTAATGAAAAGGAAAATAAATTAAAAACTAAACAAAATCAGAATTTTATAAATACTTGGATATAAAGATCAATATGGCTAAACCCTAGGGCACAGATTTCACACTAATTTAATCCTATGTATTGATAATTATTGTTAACCCAATAAAGCTTATTCTAAAGGCCAAACTCCCTAATATTCCACTAACTTTCTCTCGAACAATTAGCGAATTAACCCTTAAACAAAAACCCAAAATATCTCTAAGTTGGATTTAGAAGCTAAGAGATCATTAAGTTACATGGAATTTACTAGAGCCTCATAGATCGCGGTAACCTATCTCTAGCGTTCGCTCAATCTATGGTTTTATTACCTTAAACAAATCAGGTTTCATCTCTCGATCTCAACCCAATCCCATGATATCATTCAACCCTCATATCCTTAAGAATTGAAAGCATTACACACAATAATAAAACTTAGAATTTATGCTCAATAAGAAATCAATAAAGATAACATCAACACATATTCATAAATTGGGCTACATCTTTAGCCCTAGAAAAGAGATTTAGTTCATAGTTGCAATAATAAAAACCATCATTGTATTCAATAACATGAGTTCAAGAAAGACAAATATAAACACTTCTCTAATTGGTGAACGAGAACTTCAAGAATTCCGATCTCCAAAATAGTAGCCGTCCTTTCTCCTCCTCTAATCTCCCTTAAAACTACTTAAAGACCCTTATTTATAGTACTAGGGTTGGAGGTTACTTAGGAAAGAATTAAATTCCTTCACCCATTCAGATTCGGACTAGGAGAATGTAATAACTTAAACAGGCCCGTGACCCATCGCTGCGGCGATAAGAATCGTCGCTACGGCGATTGTTCTTTCTGTCCAATGAGTCCGTGATCTTTAGAATTTGGTAAAGTCATCAACACAAACTTTATAGCTCTCTGAATAAGCTTTCCAACGCCATAAGAATTGTCTAATGCTGATTTCTACAGCTCAAGTTATGATTCAAATAGCGAAGCATGCTCATCTTGAAGAATTTCCAGATTTTACGTTGTATCTTCGACCCGTCACAATTTTGTCGTTTCAACTCTAATTCTTGCACTGTTTGTTCCTACTCGTCATGAATTCCATCAACATCATTATTTTTCCTTCACATATTGGTTTGAACCTGAAAATACTCAAAATACACCCGTGATCCCGTAAAAGTTATTTATGAAATAATTAATTCAAATTCCACAATTTAAACACATTTTTCCACAGATAATCCAATTAAATCACTAACAAAATATATACTTTCAAGCTCTTATCAATACTTAATGTCGATGTGCTTATACGACTTCCTCTTTTATTGTTCTTGGCCAAAAACACTACAGCAGAATTATCGTAGTAGTAAGTCCTCAATGGCTTGGAAATTGTATCAACAACTCCAAGCCCCGAAATAAGACTCCTTAACCATATAGCATGCGATGTTGCTTCAAAGCATGATACAAACTCTACTTCAATGGTAGAAATAGCAACTGAAGATTGTTTTGCACTTCTCCAAGAAATGACCCTTTTTGCTAATAAGAAGACATATCTCAATTTCGACTTTCTCAAGTTGAGGCAACCAACAAAGTCATAATCTAAATATCTAATCACTTCTAGATGATCAGGTCGATTGTATGTAAGCTTGTAGTCCTTAGTTCCTTGAAGGTATCACATGACTTTCTTTGCAACTCTCCAATAGTCTAAACTTGGGTTACTTTGATATTTGCCCAACATTCCAATTGCATATGTAACGTCAGGTCTTGTGTAAACCTGAGCATACATTAAACTCCCTGTGGCAAAAGCATAAGGAATTTCTTCATTTGTTCTCTTTTTAAATTATTTCTTGGGCTTTGTTCCAAATTGAATTTGTCACCTTTGACAAGAAGTGCAACACTAGATGATCAGTCCTTTATACGAAATCTCTCTAAAACTTTATTAATATAGGCTTCTTGAGACAACCCTAATGTCTCTCAAGATTTGTGTCTCTCAATCTTTATGCCTATGACCTATGAAGCTTTGCCCATAATTCATTTAGAACGCTCATAATTCATTTTGAGGAATCATAATTGGGTTAAGTTTATAAGATAAACTTACTCCCACTATTCTCCATGTATATACAATGGTTATATGTATATTTTACTCTTGTAGCCAAGAACCTCTAGCCTTCGCTAGAGATCCATGACTCAACTCTTGGCTTGGAACCAGCGAGAAAGTCAAGAGCCAGACTAAGCCGAACTCAAATGATTCAACCAATGCAATCATCTGTACTTGGGTTACAAGCTCACATTACTAGTCATATACCATATATATGACTCCTTAAATACCTGAAATTACTTTATATATTAAAAATTTAAAGTAACATCGTTTAAAATATAACTTACACCATAAAAATATTTTTATAGGTTGCAAACCAACACAAGTGAAACCACGTGTCATATTATAAAATATATTTACAACAACATGAGAATTGACAATATGTAGATCAATTAAATCTCAAGCATCCGTATGACTCAAAACATCATAGTCCTTAGAGGTCAAGATTGGTATTTTGTGAAAAATTCTTGGTTATAGGAGTCCTTTTTCATTTTTAGCTTTCAAAAGATCTATATATATATTTAACAAAATAACAAGATTATAGAATTAAAAAGGCTTCCAAGGAAATTCTCTAATCGTTTAAAGAAAGGGACGAAAAAGCTTACCCTTTAATGTTCTCATGTTTGAGACCAATGATCTTTGGTAAAACTGAAATCAATAACAAATTTAATACCAAATTTGAAAATGCAATTTTGACACACTATAAAAATTGCATTCCTTTAATAAAACAAAAATCACTTATAAGAAAAATCATAAGATCATAAATAAATTATTTCGGAAACTAAACAAAATTCTTTTAAAAAAAAGCATTTCGAAAGTAGATCAAAATTTATGTTGTTTGCCTTCTTATTGAATCGAGAATCGGCATCTAATTAATAATGAAAGCAATGGGAGTTTATATAGTGTTTGGCTGCCCATTATAGCAAATAAAACTCAGCCATCACATTACCACATGTTACATAATAAGCTTAAAGATGATGATGATGTTATGTACTTTGCCACAAGTGCAGGAAAACAATATAATGAAAGCAGCTCATAGTTATTTAAGGGATTGGTTTGGCGGTCAAAGAAGTTTGTTCCCTTTTTTAAGTTTTTGGGTTCTAATTTTGTGAACATCTACTACAATAATATTATAGCTTATCCGGTTCTTTGAACTTATAGAATATTTAATGGAATCCGAAAATTAGTTAAAGTGTATACAAATTGCCCCATATACTTTGATTATTAAAAAAAAAAAAAAAAATCACCTCATAGTTACATGAAGTCACTTCACAACAAAAGCATTTTTATTTTTATTTTTTTTTTAATTCTTTCAATCTTAATTCAAAGTAGGCAAATTAAAGAAAATTTTCCCCGTGGCTCCATCATTGAGCTCAAACTCAAAAGAATACATTTAAGTAGTGCACGTGTGCATTGGACTAGCATGCACGTGTACCCCACACGAGGTGCTCAACCGCACACCGTTTGATCTTACGTGTCAATCTGAAACCATGCAACTCACCACATCATTCCACGTGCCACACACAATTATTCCTCAACCTGACAACAATCTCTACACATAGAAAACCAACACAAAACTTCTCTTGAATTAACCAATCAACCAAATGTCTCCACTTTCCTCCACTAATCCCCCGCCGTGGGAGGTCCTCAACCTCCTTGCTCACCACCTTGACCCCAAATCCCTGGCCATAGCTTCTTGCGTCTCCAAGTCTTGGCTCATTTCCTTCTCCTCTGACCAAATTTGGCAACCCATATGCACCACTCATTACCCTTCTCTCTCTAACCTCAAACTCACTCATTTATCAATCCCCTATCACCGCATCTACGCAGTCGCCTACTCCGCCACCAAACGCCGCCAAAAACCCCCTTCTAGACCTCGTCTTTTCCTCCACGACCTCATCTTCGCCATCGACTTACGTACTAAGAACAATGTCCCACTCCTTACCATCGCAAAGCCTGTGAATGAACTTTGTTCTGACGCCAATGGCGTGTTCAAGTTTGATGTTAATGTTGACGATTGTGAAGGTTTAGAGATGGTTGAGTTATCAGAAGAGGTGAAAATCGCTTGGAATGTGGTGTTAAAGGGGTGGGGCGGTGCTTTTACGATGATGGATTGCGAAGGGAAGTTAAGTTTTATTCCAGGAGCTGAAGGGTGGTTCTCGGAGGAGCTGCCGTCGCCAAGGTGTTGTTCGAGTGATGTGGCAAGTGGGATCGTGGCAGATATGAAGTTAGGGATTTGTAGCAGAAGAGGAAATGGTGGGAAAGTAAGGGTTGAGAAAGTGAGCGTAGGAATGTTGAGTATTGTAAATTGGAGATATGTTAATGTTGATGACGGACTCAGATACTTGCAACATTTTCTTTTACCAAACGACGAGTGTTGGTGTCATGGTGTGTAAAATATTTTTGTTTATCACTTAATGAAAATTTTGTTCCATAGCTGAAGAAGGTCTTTTATTCAAGATATAATCAGTTCCGTAGTACACTTCAGTCAGCTCAGCGCACAACATGATTTAAGAAATCACTTAGTCCATCTTTGGACTGTTTGCGCCTTTCAAGCCAACGTTTTATGCTATTATCCTTAGTCACCCAGTTGAGTCTTACTATATATATTTAGCCTCAATTTTCTTTCTTTCACCCGTAATAACTTGTCCCATTTAACCCTTAAACACATTTCCTATCCATGACTTTCTTTTAAGAGGAATCAATCTGCATTTTTGAATGTGAAATGTGCGTGGCTTCAAGATTTGTGTAAGACTTTGTGAGGATGTTTGAAGGAACCGGTTGGGGGTTGTTGTGTGGGAAAAAGACGGAAGTTGGGTGATATCCATGCTTCTTAAATTTCTATAAGTTAATGTTTAATTGATCCAAATAATAATAATAATAATAATAATAATAATAAAAAAGCAATTCAATAAGGAAGTATGAAAAGGGTACAGATTCAATTGGGGTTGGGGAGAGTGATACAATAAAAATAAAAAATAAAAAAACAAAGGATTTCGGGTTTGAGAGAGTAAGTTGTATTGAGTAACTGTGTTCTATGAAATGTAAGATTATTCCTCTTAATTGCTTGAATCCCTTATGTTCTTTCATAACCCAATACCTTAGCCTAACATTACAATCTGAAGTTGTGTGTTGCTCTAACATTACAATCTGAAGTTGTGTGTTGCTCTACGTTAGTGGAGAGTGATCTGAAAAGTAGGCCATGGAGTTGTGTTTTTAATGTTTTCTATTTTATAGGATAAAAAATGTTGTTTTCTTTTGGAGATTGCTATGAAACCACCTCTAAGGCTAGGATTAACAGTATTGGATTGACTGTGATGGAAAGTTGAGAATGAAGGTGAAATTGATTTTTAGGATGTTCTTGGATGTGGTTGATCATTGCTTATTCTTGTTGTTATATGTGCATGCAATGTATAAGCCATATTTATTGATGTATCCAGGAAACCCATGTTTTGTATATATGTGTGTTAGGAATTTGTAGGATGTTTGTGGGTAGCATCGCTGAAAACTCTCACGAGATTATAACTCGTCCACTATGGGGACCTAGGGGTTTAAAGGCTTATTGCATATGCTAAATGCAATCTGTCAACTTACGGAAATGGTTTAGGTAGGATAGATTAGTTAGGATTAGATTTTATTGCTTTCATTGCTAGGGACTAGCAATAAGCTAGTTGGGGGTTGTGTTGAGTGGTGAAAATACAGATTTATTTTTATGATTTGGGGGTGAAATTATAAGGAATTCAAGGTTTAACGCATTATTTAGGATGAGTTTCCTTACTTGTTTTATTATCTTCTAGAATCATAGGTTTTGTTGTGTTTTCAGGTACTAAGGTGCAAAAAGATGGACTATTCGTGCTTGTGTTGGTGTTCGGACATTTGGGACCCATTGAGTGTAAATAAATCAAGGTGAGTAGAAAAAGAGTGAAATTCCGCAAGTGCGTTGTAGCACGCTTTTCTAAGCTGGGTGTGAAAACGACGAAATTGATATTGTGCCCCAACGAAGAATCATCGCTCTGCGGCAAAAAGTCGATGAATTCCAAATTGCACCGTGGCGCACTTCATCTATGCCACAGCATGATCGCGTTCTTGTTGAAAGAAAAATCACCTGGAGTCATGCCGCAGCGCAATTTAAGTGCACCGTGGCACAAATCGCGATATTTGAAAAAACTCTGCATTTTCAACCCTAATTTTGGCGACCAGTATTTACAATTTTCCATTTTTCCTAAAAACTATATGAAGGAAACTTTAGTGCGACTTTCATAATTATTAAGTTATATAAAACACTTTTTAAACTTTTGAGGCTTGGGAGCGAGTGATTGATTGTGTAAAGCTAAACCTTGATCATCTTGAGTGCATTTTGCATCGAAATGTGTAAGGGTGAGTAGAAAAACGAAGATAAAGTGGGAAGCTTCCAAAAATGAATTTCTTCTATTCAGATTAAGAATGGAGTTTTTACAGCTTTTAATGTATGAGTACAGAGAAAGAGTAGAGTTGCTCTTTAAGAAGACGAGCAACTAATCTTAACAAGAAAAAAGACTACTAACACTAAAACTACACCGTTTAACATAAAAACAAGCTACACCTTATTGATTCAACAAATGACAGATTGACCCTTAATCTTTAATATATTAACATTCCCCCTTAAACTGGAGTAGGTAACTTTCTTGTTTAATATATCAACATTCCCCTTTAAACTGGAATAGGTAACTTTCTAGTTTAGCTTTTACTAGCAGGAGCTTTAAAAATTCTCATTCTGAATCAGTTTAGCTGTTCATTCTGAATTAGTTCAGCTGTAGCAATATCTTGCACGCATTTTTCAGTTGGGAAAGAAAAATCTTGCAGACTTCATTCTGAATCAATTCAGTTGTAGCAATCTCTTGCATTCTTGAAAGAAGTTCTGCCATGCTTCTTTTTGCTTTTTGATTACTTCAATTAATTACACTTTGTAATCATACACCAATCAGTTACACTTTAGTTCAATTATTACACTTGTCTTAACTTCAGTTCAGCTGCCATGTGAGCTTAAACTTCAAACTTAGTACATTCAATTCTTCTATGTCTCAAGTCAGTAGTAGGAGCACAAATATAGTACCTCAAAAATTTGAATTTACTTCATGTTATATTGCTACACCTCAGTTCATCAGTGACAAAAAAAGGGAAAATGCAGTACACAAAAATGTTTCCAGTTCTCAAGATACTTCCAGCGGCAGAGTGCAGAGCAATCATAAGAAATTTCCAGCAGTAGAATGTAAAGCATACAGAAAATATTTCCAGCACCAGAATGCAAAGCAATCATAAGACATTTCTAGCAGTAGAATGCAGAGCATACAAAAAGTATTTTCAGCAGCGAGATAGTAGCAAAATGTAAAATACAAAATGCAAATTGTATTCAAAGTACTATAAAGGATAATTGATTTACTAACAACATTCAACTTACTTCGTAATTTAGCAAATTGTGCTACTGTTAAGGCTTTGGTCAAAAGATCAGCTATTTGGAGCTTAGAAGGCACATATTGAATTATTAGCCTTTTTGCTAACACCTGCTCCCTTATTTAATGAGCATCAATCTCTATTTGTTTAGTACGAGCAAGAAACATAGGATTGGAGGCTAGAGCTCCGACACTAACATTATCACACCAAATTACATTTGTGTCATTAAGCTGTAGGCCTAACTCTGTAAACAAACTCTGAAGCCCAGCAACTTTAGTTGCTGTTTGAGCCAAGGATCTATACTCTACTTCGGTAGAGGAAAGTGCAACCACCTTCAGCTTTCTTGAGCTCCCCTGGACTAAGTTAGGTCCCATGTAAACACAACACCCAATTGTGGACCTCCTATCCTCTAAATTACTACCCAAACCAGCATCAACATAAGACTCCACGTTCAAGGTGCTGGCTGGCTTAAAAATTAGACCATAGTCAAATGTACCATTGATATTGTTAGTAAACGACCCAGTTACATAGCGGAAAACAAAAAACATAAACTACATAGATCGTTCCTTAGAACCAAGATCAAGTTACGCAGCAGAAAACATAAACATAAACTACCGACCCAAGTGTAGGATCGAACCAATGTAGTCCACACAAAGATAATCACAAGGAACTAAAGAGGGATTTGCTAGATCCTCTTTAGCCTTAAGAACAAAGAAGAAATGAGGAGTATTTGATTTTTCAATCAAAACTAAAAGTGGCATGGGAGAGAGTGAAATAAGGGGTGTGTGTTTTCTTTCTTTCAATAAATGAATGAAATGAATTTCTTAACTTGTTTCTCAATTAAACTTTTGTTTAAATAGTTAAGTTTAATTGCCCTATTCTCATATGTAATAGGCTTGGGCTTCAACCCAAACACCCCTTGTTTCCAAACACTCCCAATTAGATATTTATTTTAATTCATCACTATCTCAATTAAAATCAATTAATATATATTTAATGTATATATATTAACATTTAACAATAATGATAATTTATCTAAATATATGCGAATACATATTTAAACGTAATTTCACTTATTTAATTTTTCTAATAAATTAAATAAAGGCTACTACCTTAACAAATTTAATTGTACTGTGAAATTACCAAAATACCATTTCGCCTAAAAAGACAAAAACGCCCTTCTAACTTCCTGGCTCTTAAATTATCTTCTATGTGTGTGACTCAAGCCTCCTCATCATACCGATAATGTATAGTATCGCGATTAACACCAATTAATCGTCTCACTATACACAGACCAAGATTGGCCCCTAGCAAGGCATCATGGCCACCCGATAGATTCGGATTCAACAAAGTAGCTACCTATCAAAGATATGGTTACTGTACAATTCAATCCTTTCACCATATGTTATCTCGACGAGACGAAGGCATAGAAATAGTGTCAATCTTCGGTTACTCTTGATATTATGTATTCAGTTTCTGGACCAATGACCTGTATTATAAACTGGATAGAGCAACAACTCAATCCCACTGTGGCTACAGTTTTAGTGTCATTGCCATATACTAAATTGCGCCGTGAGATAACTTCTCTCGTACCCAGGAGTGATGAATCATCTGTCTATCCACCATAGTCTTGATACACTCCTTGATGCAGCCAATCACCACCGTATTGACAATTCTGAAAAGAACTGCGTTAGGCTAATGTCAAACTATACCAATCGGTGCACAAGACGCTCCAGTGATCTCAAGTCTAAGGATCACATGCATCACCATTTGTTAGAGGATTTGTTCCATAGACACTTGGGTTACCATCCATATGAAATCTGTTAGAGTAGATGCCTTAGAGCCAATCAATTATTGTAGAATTGACTCTTTGTAATAATGTTCATTAATCAATAAAAGGCATTTTATTCTATATCGCATAAATCATTATTATTGCAATATGTATTGATATATGTCCTTAGAATGGTAGAACCGTGATGAGGGTATCAAGTATTTCAAATCTTGATAGTGAGAACCCTATGAGCACATATGGTGGCCATTCTAGAAATGTTCGTAGCCCCAGTATTATTCTGAAGTAAGGGCACGGATAATACGGTAAGGCTATCATAGTGTTGAACGACCCTGTCGAAAGGCAGTGACTGATCTCACTTGTTAAGGTTGTTTGGTGACAACCTGGTGCAACACATGGGTGTTTGTTGTAGGCGATTACACCACAGCAAGTTCACTGGACTGACCCACCAGAGGATTCCATATGGATGGTAACCCCAGTGTCTATGGAACAAATCCTCTAACGAATGGTGGTGCATGTGATCCTTAGACTTGAGATCACCGGAGCGCCTTGTGCACCGATTGGTGTAGTTTGACACTAGCCTAACGCAGTTCTTTTCAGAGCTGTCAATACGGTGGTGATTGGCTGCATCAAGGAGTGTATCAAGACTATGGTGGATTGACAGAGGATTTATCACTCCCGGGTACGGGAGAAAGTTATCTCACGGCGCAATTCAGTATATGGCAATGACACTAAAACTGTGGCCACAGTGGGATTGAGTTGTTGCTCTATCCAGTTTATAATACGGGTCATTGGTCCAGAAACTGAATACATAATATCGAGAGTAACCGAAGGTTGACACTATTTCTATGCCTTCGTCTCGTCGAGATAACGGATGATGAAAGGATCGAATTGCACGGTAACCATATCGTTGACAGGTAGCTACTTTGCTGAATCCGAATCTATCGGGTGGCCATGATGCCTTGCTAGGGGCCAATCTTGGTCTGTGTATTAGTGAGACGATTAATTGCTGTTAATCGCGATACTATACACTGCCGATATGATGAGGAGCCTATGGGTCACACACATAGAAGATAATTTAAGAGCCAAGAAGAAAGAAGGGTGTTTTTGTCTTTTTAGGCGAAAGGGTATTTTGGTAATTTCATCATGCAATTAAATTTGCTGAGGTAGTAGCCTTTATTTAATTTTTTAGAAAAAATAAATAAGTGAAATTACGTTTAAATATGTGTTCGCACATATTTAAATATATTATCATTATTGTTAAATGTTAATATATATTAATTGATTTTAATTGAGATAATGATGGAAAATAAAATATCAAATTGGGAGTGTTTGATAACATGGGGTGTTTGGGTTGGAGCCCAAGCCTATTTCATATGGGAATATGGCAACTTGATTTACTATAAAAGAAAAGTGTGTTAATTGAAAAAAAGATTGATTTCTCTTTAAAAATAAAAACACACAGCAGCCCCTCTCATTCTCTCCCATGGCAGAAACACTTTTTGCCTAAAATCAGTACAATTTGATTTCTTTTCTTCTTAATCTTAAAGCCAAAGAGGATCTAGCAAATCCCTCTTTGGTTCTTTTGTGATTGTCTTCGTGTGGACTACGTGGGTTCGATCCTATGCTTAGGTCGGTAGTAAAATGTTCAAAGACAAACGTGGTGGAGCCTCCAAACGTGTGTATGGTTCTAAACTCATGAATAACCTTTTGTGTAGATTTTACTTTAATATAAATTGTAAAAATTATACCCTTAATCTCGGCTCATGTAAACGATCATTATATTATATTTTTTTGTTTCCGCTGCGTATATGGGACCGTTTATTAACAGAATCCTCTGGTAGGTCTGTCCAATGAACTTGCTGCGGTAAAATCGCCTACAGCAAGCACCCATGTGTTGCACCAGGTTGTCACCAAACAACATTGACAAGTGAGATCAGTCACTGTCTTTCGACAGGGTCATTCAACACCATGATAGCCTTACCGTATTATTTGTGCCCTCACTTCAGAATAATACTAGGGCTATGGATGTTTCTAGAATGGCCACCATATGTGCTCATAGGGTTCTCACTATCAAGATTTGAAACACTTGATACCCTCATCACGGTTCTACCATTCTAAGGACATATATTAATACATATTGCAATAATAATGATTTACACGATATAGAATAAAATGCCTTTTATTATTGATTAATGAACATTATTACAAAGAGTCAATTCTACAATAATTGATTGGCTTTAGGGCATCTACTCTAACAGATATATCTGTTAGTGTATGCCTTAGGAACCAATCGTGTTGTCAGTTTCAGGACATTATATCTTGTAAATGTATTATGAATAAAAGAAAGTATTCTTATTTCACATGTTGATTTTCTGCTTCATTTATATTATATTATATTTAATATTGCATGTGAAATGTTCGGATGACACGGATCTTCAGAAGATCAAATCATCAAAGAATTCCCTATGCAAGTAATGTTAATTAGGCAATAATATTGCATAGTAGGCATGCTGAATGTCTCCATTGAATATCATGTGATGCTATTAGTGTGGATGATTATAAGAGGTATGTCACTAAGGCATTAGCATGGATAAACGGTTAGTGAACTATTTATCGAATACGACCGATTACGATGAATCACATGGATATGGTCAATGATGCATCGTAGGATCGTGCTAGTGTACCACTGATCCTTAGACCTGAGACATCACGTTTGCGTAATTCAACATAGGATGCATAAGGTTCATATGGTGTATAAGCATGAGACTAGTCATGTCTTGTGTGATAAGCTGGTTTGGTCATATGTTATTCATGTGCGAGGACAAGTGATAGTCAAGATGGGATCCGTTAACTCAAAATAGTCCAATCTCAAGTTCCCAGAAGAATGTCAATAAACATTGGAAAAGGGAAATCTCTGGCCAGAGTATAATGAATGTCAGATGAAAAGTAGTTTCATGTTGATGAGTTCCATTGTATCGATTTGACAATTCGATTAAAGATTAAGTTTAATGTTTTGACATACCATGAACCATTCTTAATCGGGATTAGATAACGGAGGGATTTGACTACACGGTAGGTATGATCAGAATAGGTTCATTGGAATTTACGCTTCATTGTGGTTTAGGGGTTATGGAACATTGCTAGACATCTACCATAATCAATAGGAGTTTCGATTATAAAGAATTATAACGAAACATATCAAAATCAGATATTGGGCCCACAGCTTGATAAGAGCTTGAAAATACACATTTAGTTAGCAGTTTATGGGGATTAATTGTGGGAAATTAGGCTTAATTTGGTAAAGTTGCTTAATATTTTCATATTTGCCTTTTACGGGATCACAGGTGTTTTTTAGTTTTTTTCAGGCTACTAGTGCTTAAATGTTATGAGCAGATGAAGAATCATATTGGCAACGGAATGAGTGATGAGTAGAAACCAACGGATCAAGAATTGGAGTTGAATTGAAGAAGTTATGGAAGTTGAAGTAAAGAGAAGATTCTAGATTACGTTCTAGCTTGAGCATGTCTCAGTATTTTAAGAATATCTTGAGCTGTAGAACTTAGATTAAGACGATTCTTGGACTTTGGAAAGCTGATTCAAAGGGCTACATTTCATATGTTTATCACTTTTCCAAATTTCATCGTTTTCAAGTTTAAAAATCACCATCTCTGAAGAACAGCGGAATGATGCGGGAAGAAGGCCAGTAGTTACTGTGCCATGGCACACTTTTTCCAGTAGCTACTGTGCCACAGAACAGTGCCGGGGCATAGTCATGAAACTTATAAATCACCTATCCATTTTTAGGTAGGAAAATAGGGTTAAGAGTCATATCCCAAATAGAATTGAAAGAAATAAAACCCTAACCCTTGTGGGATATAAAAGAAAGTCTTTTAGCATTATTTTGGGGATTCTTTGGTGAGAAGAAGAGGAGAAAAATCTATAGAGAAGAGAAGTAACAGAAGTTCTGGAGCTTTGATTCACAATATAGAGAAGTTTTCCTTGTTCTTTTCTTATAAACTCATGATGATTGTTTTAATAAAGATGATTGTTTCTTTCATGTTTACTATGAACTAAATTTATTCTCTAGGGCTAAGATGTAGCCCAATCTCTTGATTATGTATTGATCTTTGATTGTTAATTTTTGTTAAGAATTCTTCCTAAGTTTTACTATTATTCCTAATGCTTTTGATTCTTAAA